>NC_066592.1:5527500-5760000 GCF_905475345.1 Vespula vulgaris
GTTAAATCGAGTCAATTAAAAACTTAATTACGAACTTTAGTAGGATCCATTAATCGCGAAAAAAAAATTCTACCGGAAGTATGTTAGCTTCTTCCGTCGTGTTTCTTATTCCGTTGCTTACTTTTTTTCGTTGTAGCAACACAATGAATCTTGCGATCGCAGTTGGTTTATTAAAAAAAAAAAAAAAAAAAAAAAAAGAAGAAGAAAAATAAGGAAGAAAAAAAGAAGAAAAAGAAAGGGAGAAGCGAAACGTTTGACTCATGAGATTGGAGATAGTACATACATACATATATACATACGTACTTACTTACGTACTTATATACTTACTTATACACGTGAGTACGTATCTTCTCGACTCGACTTTAACGATTTCATAGACCAAGCGAAGATACATAAATCTCGGTGGATATATCGAACGGAGTGAAATTACGCCCGAGCCGAGCGCATGTTTCAGCACTATTTGTTACATCGCACCAACGTACGTTGCCTTCGTCGACGATTTATCATCGTGCGGATGAAGAAGTCAGGCGACGCGACTAACACACAGAAAGAGAGAGAGAGAAGGATAGGAAATTGTGCGAAGTAAAACAAAATCTGGTCGTGCAGAGTCACCTCGTACTCGATTATCTTTCGCTCGCTCCTTTAATTACTTCTTTTCAACTCGATCGTGAGGTAAAAAAGAAATAAAAAAAGAGAAGGAGAGAGAGAGAGAGAGAGAGAGAGAGAGAGAGAGGAAAAAAAGAAACGAAAAAAGAACGTACGATCATTTTTTCCTCAGGGTTTCAAATTTTCACTTAACGTCCATCGTTGCTCCCCTCGAGATTCGTTTTTATTTCGATGTACTTTATTTTCCTTCCCATTTTTTTTTTTTTTTTTTTTATATCTTTCTACTCGTATTATTTTTTCTCTTTTCTTTCTTTCTTTCTTTTTTCTTTTTTTCGTAACTTCGACCGACGAGCGTAAAGTTTTGCGTTGGATCATCGTTCAAAGAAGGTCGGTCGGTTAGTTTCGTGAATGGAAAAAAAAAGAAAAAGAAAAAGTAAAAAAAAGAAGAAGAAAAAATAAAGAAAGGAAAGAGAAGCATGAGCCACATAGAGCCGTGTTAATAAGCGAGTCGTTCGCACTTCCAGAAACAATTATTCGGGATGGCTCCTCGCGCATTCCGCGCTCCTTTGGATACTCGTAGGTATAGTATCTATACGTAGTTGGAAGAAGCAAGCAAGTATTAGAGGAAGTGCGGATATGCCATAAATACTCGAGCAAAGCAGTATATCTCTTTCGCGTTGGTCCACGCCCCGAGCACATGCTGTCGGAGGCATCTCTCTTTCTCTCTTTTACACACATACTTTCTCTCTTTCTCTTTCTCTTTCTCTTTCTCTTTCCCTGTTTCACTCTTTTCCTCTCTTTTCCATGAAACTCATTCCCTTTCTTTCTATCTGTCGAGTCGTCTCTTCTCTGTACTGTACAAGCTTTTTTACTCTTATCTCGCGATCCTCCTCATCACGTATACTCGTGAAACTCGTAGAGAATCGTCTTGTAAGATCGGTCTTGGACCGACGACTATCGCGACTCTCCTTTCCAAGAGAGGAGATGAAGCTTCGCCGAGTCGTTTGACATTCGACCCTGACGCTGTGCGTCGCCGTCCTTCTTCTCTCGACGACGCCCATCGACGTCGACTGGAACGGTCCACGCATATTTCGATCGCCTTTACATGCGTCTCTTGTCACGTGATCATCCTCAGATCTTCTTTACACACACGCGCACATATTTTACTTCACATACACACACACACATATATATATATATTTATATATATTTCTTAATAATAGGATAACTTAGAACGTAGCAGATAAATCCGTGTAAATCAAATTATGATATTATGATTTGTGTGTGTATCTATAACGTGGTATAATCAGAATTTTATCTGAACAAAAATTTGTCAATTTGCTTCATCTTCTTTTCTTTTCTTTTCTTTTCTTTTCTTTTCTTTTCTTTTCTTTTCTTTTCTTCGCCTCGTCTCATAATTCGATTTGTGGCCAATCGGTAATCTAGTTAGCTAATCGGAAATAGTCGATCTTAGTCGATTCCTTTTTTAAAGTAAAATTCCTTAAAGGGCCATAAAGCGCAGATGGACCAGAAAGAGGCACGGACGTTACTCCTGACGGTCGCACGAACCATAAAACAAGTTAACCGCCGACAGAAATCTGTTCGTTTGGCTCAACTTGGGGCGTTGCAGTGAGCCAACTTTATCGCCCCGTGAACTCGTAATTCTTCGGAGTCGTGCGTCAAGCTCGTGACACACAGTGGTGGTGTGGCGATGGTGATGGTGATGGTGATGGTGATGGTATAGAAGAGGATCGACGAAGGTGAATAAATGACGGACTTTTACGCGATCTTGGAGACGCCCGATCGGTTATTTTCAGAAGAAACGAATTTTCTTGTTAAAGAGAATTCGAGTTAAACTCGTCGTCGTGGTTAGCCGTCGCTATCGTCGTCGTCGTCGTCGTCGTCGTATAAAAAAGTAAACTATCGAGATACTTTTCTTCTTCGATATTGATAGACTTAGTTGATCATATAAAAATGAATCAAGAAGAATTCCCCTTCCTATCCCTCGTTCGAGCCAACCTCCTAAGTTAACGTTCTTATCCTTTAATCGAAAAGATATTCGACGATTTCGAGAAAAGATTTCATTGCATTTTCGTGGGACGATTTGTCATTGCGAATATAATCGTGAATCGTATGTATGTTTGGTAGATATTTTCTAGAGAATCTCATTCCTTCTCTCTCTATCTCTCTCTCTCTTTTTCTCTCTCTTCGCTTTTCGATACTTACTATTGTCCGTTTACGTTCTTTCTCATCATTGTTCGATGTGTAAGAGCATCTCTCCTTCGTCTTTTCGGAAGAATCGAGCCGATGTATTATTATAAAATGCGGTAAGAACCTTGTACCAGGGCGTATCCCTTGGAAGTTTCGAAGCGCGATGCGTTTAAGAAGCATCAAAATGACACATAGGTTTTCCGTATAGGTTCCTAGTGGTATAGTAAAGTATAGTTATAGTAGAGTATAGTAAAAGAAGGTCTTCCTTCGTTTTGTGTTCCCTACGAAATGGCTAGCGCCATTTGTCATCGCGTCTACATTGTGGTCGCGCCTCTTTCTCTCTCTCTTTTTCTCATACACATACATATACACAGATATACTCTCTCTTTCTCTTTCTCTCTTTCTCTCTCTCTCTATCTCTCTCTGTATTTAGGAAAATACCACGCCTGAGAATTTCTACATTCGCTTTTGAAGACTACCGAAAATACTATGACGATGCAGCAGCAGCAACATCCAAAACTTGAATCGATTGTCCCTTTTCCTCCATCCCTCCCTTTCCCTTTCCTCTCGATCCACCACCAAACGTGATTTATGTATTCGAATCGGAACAAACGCGACAACCATACCGACAGTAACGTGCAAAGGTCAGCCGCGAATAACTCAAACGATTCTTCTACTCATCTTTTTATCTCGATAGCATCAATCGAAGTTTTACGAGACGTTAGGGCGAAGGACACGGTCGAACATCTGCTTCAATATTTGTCATCGATTATCGAACTTTGCGAATATAAACATGACTTATTGATACGCTCGTTAACACTTGTTATGAGGGTTTAGGGGCAACGATCGAGAAAGGTGTGGTCATCGATGATCGACACTCGATTTCGTACTTTATTTTTTATATTATCTTTTTCGTACTTTATTTTTTGTACTACATTTAAAACGTAAGAATTCTTTTATGTTAATGTCGTTCTTTTCTTTTTTTTTTTTGAGGTATGATTTGAACAAAGTTCCTTTTCTTTTCTTTCCTTTTTCTTTTTTTCTTTTTTAATATTTAGAAGACCACGATTTTACTATCCAAAGAAGAATAAGATCTGACCTATGTACGATATTAAGAATCCGATGATGATGACGATAATAATTCTCCAACATTTCTTATTTAGGAAAATTGAGAAAAGAAAAAAATATCGATTTATAAATGATATCATAACTTCATCGAATCCTTATTCTACTTTTTTAAATATCGAGTTCCATCGAGTTAATCGATTGATTAATTTCATTTCTCGTATTGTCTCATCTCTTTTACCATCGACTTCCGTTTGCGAAAACGATATTGAAGAAAACGGAAGGAACGATTGTCGAACGATTGTAGTTACACGCGCGAGGGAATCTGCGGTAACACGCATATCCTTTCCCGCGGAAAGGAGATGGTAAAACTACAAGCAAAATGGTAAAGAGAACCGCTCGTCATTATTTCTTCGGGCATATGCGAGCCAGGTACATGCATGCATAGAAAAAGAAACACTTTCGAAGACAGTGACGTGCCTACGGACGTGTTTCTCCATCTGTTGCCATTCTGGATAAAACATTTCGGATACTATCATCATCCTTCGGGAACGCAACGGTCTTCTTTCATTGTTCCGATCGTGTTCCATCGAACAAAAACTTGCGAAACATTTTCGTGTTATACAAAACGTAATCGATGTATGGTACATCTATAGAAATTTTGTATAATTTTACATAACAATCTATAGAAATTTTCTATCTCAAAAATTTCCTTTCCTTCGAACTTTCTAACGTTCGATATAATAACGTATTTTTATAAAATTATTAATCTTCTATCGAGTGACGTAACTTCGCACTTAAGTCACGAGCTTGTATTATCTTCAACCTTATTTCATGTTATCGAAATTAAATACCCCTATCCGAAGTGTTTTCATAAATTTCTTTTTCTTTGATACGTGTAAGAATTGTATACTCGGTATAACAGTAATTTCGTATTAGATACAAAGTAATATCGTAAGTTTTACACAAGATATATAATTTTTCTATAATTCTTCGATACTTAAACAATCAAAAATTGTAGTTATATAGGATTAATGATAAAAAAAAAAAAATGATAGGAAAGATTCGAGTAAAAGATAAACGAGAAAGTTTCCTTATTCTACGAAATATTATAACCGATATACCGTCCTGGAAGGGTAAAATTAGTCGTTCCGAGATAAAAAAAAAAAAAAAGAGAAAGAAAGAAAGAAAGAAAAAGAGAAAGAAAGAAAGAAAGAAAAGAGAAAAAAAGAAAAAAAAGACGTGGACATACTGAAAGAAGTCTCGGTGTGGGCGTTGATCGTATTTCTACGATTTACGTCGTGCTCCGAGTCCTCCTTGTCACGTTATTTATGCACAGAGAAAGAGAGAGAGAGAGAGAGAGAGAGAGAGAGACGGAGAGACAGAAAGAGAGAGAGAGAGAGAGAGAGAGAGACAGAGACAGAGAAAGAGAAAACAAAAAAAAATTAGAAAAAGAGAGATAGAATGGAACAGAGAAAAAGAGAAGTAGAGAGGAAGAAAGAGAGATACGACGGGTACCACCCTGACCCACCTGGGGGCGGCTTCGCCTCCGCCCTAGCCGCCCCCAGGCGTATTGGGGCCGCGCTTAGGTGTACGTGTCGTCGTAGAATCTCGCGAGTCCAAAGACACCGCCATTGTGCGCTAATTTAAACGGCTGGTTGCTTCCACTAGCTCGATTTTATGTCGCATCGATCTTCATTCGATTGCTATTCGATAGTTAAATCGTTTAATATACCATGATAGAATACATTTTCTTACAAATAGATAGAGAAGGGTTAAGGAATAATCGTCGTTAGCCTTATTTTATTAAATGAATCCTTTCTTATTATTACAACGGTATTTCTAATAGATAATATTCTCGGCCAAGAAGTTTGATTCGATTTTTCTTTCTCTCTTTCCTTTTCTTTTTTTTTTCAGCGTAATTCGTATGCATCCTAGTTAAGTCACATACACGTGCGATGCTTCGAAATGAATTTTTTCAAATAAAACTGGTTTCTCTTATCGACTTTTTTTTTTTTTTTTTGTTTTTAAATTAAATGGAAAAGAGACGAGAGGAAAAATTCTCTCGTCGCGCCGGTGATGATCTCACGATGCATTTTAATTTAGTTAATTCATGTATTCTATAATTAATCTGCATATATCTACCTACAGAATTATGTGCTTTTTATATTACCTATATAATTTTTTTTTTTTTCTTTTCTTTTTTATAGACACGAAAAAAGATGGGGTTACAGAGAGGGTGAGAAGGGTAGGGCAGATTTGAGAACTAGATTTAGAAGTCTTCTTCGAGATAAATTTTCGTAACTGTTAAATGCAGAGCAAGCACCATACGTGCAACCGGTTCGAAACACCATTACTTTTTCCTTGCTCTTCTTCGAGCATCCGGCATATATCGCGAACAATGCCTATAGACGCGTAATGACCGTCGCGGTGTATCGTGTCTTTTCTCGTTGTTGCTCCCGTATGTCGCGCCCATACACTTATACATAGACACATGGAATATATGCACATACATACGCATGAATGAATTCACGCACGTACGTAAAGACAGACAGACAGACAGACAGACAGTCTGTATATATATCGTATGTATAGATAGAGAAATTTATGTAGGTAGATATATATACGTATATGTATACACACACACATATATATATGTATATATGTACATATGTACTAAGAAAGAAAAGGTGGTACGATCGAGACGCACGCGTGCGCGCGAGCACGCGCGCCGAGGAGGGTGCACGCATCGCGTCGAAAAAGTATGTGCGTGAAAGAGAGAAAGAGAGAGAATAAGAAAGAGAGAGAGAGAGAGAGAGAGAGAGAGAGAAAGAGAGGCTTACGTGGCTCTCAGAGGCGTGGTGCCTTCACTCCCAGGTGCATCTCGTCCTGGGACAATGCCCCGTAGGAAACGACACTATCGGCCACGCCCCGATATATACGTGCCCTGATATTCGCTCGTGTCGTCGTGCCAACCCCCGAGAATTCGCGGCAGATGCACCCGATTTGAAGAGAGAGAGAGAGAGAGAGAAAGAGAGAGAGAGAGAGAATATAAATAATTTTCAAGCCACGAGAAAAACTGACAGGATCTTGTTTTATAAAAACTTTTTCTTCTTCTTCTTCTTTTTCTTCTTCTTTTTCGTTTTTTTTTCCTTTTCTTTTCTTTTCTTTTCTTTTTCCTTTTTGATTCTTTTTTTTTGTTCTTTTCTTCTTTTTTCCTTTAACTATCGCTGCGACCGATAACTTACTCTCTCAGAAGATTTTATCTTCCTCTCCTCCGTTTTTTTAATTTATCCTTATTATTTTTTGTAATTTTCTTTTCCTTGCTTATTTTTTATTATTAATTATCGAAAAAAGTTTACAATTTAGTCCGTGCGACAAGTCGATAAGAAGAAAAGTGTAAGAATTAATATGATTTATTTGAACGTGCATCACTGAAAATTACAGTGATCGGTTAATTTTGTATGAAACTTTCTCTCGGTCGGTGAAATATATCACGTTTTATATCTTACAGACAGATCGATAGAAAAATATTGGCGATCTTCTTTGATTTCTTATCGACTACCGACTAAACGCCGACGATCTTATCTCGTTCGATTGCTCGATTGCTCATGTTGCTCATATCGATGAGTATTATTATTAATTAGGGGTCTTGAGAGCGAGAGGGCAGATGCCTTGCGGTCGGTGCAGATGACTTTAGCGAGTGTAAGGGAAAATTAAAGGCGTGAGTATTCACGTGTGCCGATCGATAACGAAAAAGAGAAATACAGACCAGAAAGAGAGAGAGAGAGAGAGAGAAAGAAAAAAAGAGAAAAAGATAAATAAGAAAAAAGAAGATGAGTTCAGAAAAGAATAAGAAGGATCAGCGATCATCGATACACGAGTACATAAGTATTTACGTATATCCAGACTAACCGCAGACCAGTCAAAATTTCGTATTGTACTCCGCATTTATCTGGGACTGACCCAATTTCGTTAACCACCAATGATTCTCATTCTCTCATTCTCTCTCTCTCTCTCTCTCTCTCTCTCTCTCTCTCTCATCTTTCCTTTATTCCACATACTCTTTCATTCTTTTCTTTATTCCACTTCTTCCGACTTTAAAGTAGGCCACGAATATCCATCTTACGTAAACTATAATGATGATGAATCAAAATCTCCACTTTCTTTATCCTCTTTTTATATTCCTCATCTTCTTCTTCTTCGTCTTTTCTTTTAGCACTACCTACTTTTTATTCTTCTTTGAAAATTTCTCACGTCGTAGAACTCTGTGAGCTAGTAAAAGTTCCGATTCTCTTCCTGAGAAGAGATCTTAAAACTTTCTGAAATGTTGTGTTCGGGGCTCTTCAACGATCTCACAATTTAAAGAAAGATCGTGACTTTCCCCGGTAGAAAAGCGTCGGATCTGTTCGAGTTTTCCCGCGGCTTTTATGAGACTCCTACTTTTTTTCCCTTCTTCTTCTTCTTCTTCTTATTTTCTCTCTCTCTCTCTCTCTCTCTCTCTATTCTTTTTTTTATTATTTCGTTCGAATCGTTCGTCGTTCGCAACGTCGGCGACGGTGTTCACGACATCGGAAGCATTGTAGCGCAACGTGTCATTCCGGGTAATGCGGCTCAAAGCTACGAGCGTAACAATGCCCGCACTCATAGACGTTTAATTATCATAGAGTAATGTTTCTAAAGACATACATTAGCCTTGCGAATAGCCGGTCCCGTCATATGGGGAGCCTTTTGTCCCTGCGACTACTATGTACGGTATATAATAATAGTCGCGTTATACGTGGATGAGGAAAAAAAAATGGGAGGAAAAAAAGAGAGACGATAGTAGGTGGGGAGGGTGGGAGGGAGGAAGGAAGGAAAGAAAGGAAAAAAAATTGAGAGAGAGAGAGAGAGAGAGAGAGACAGAAGAAAAAGAGTTGCGTTACATACGCGCATGCGTGTTCTGAACAACGAACAAAACCACCACCCCCACTTTTTCCTCCTTTTTTTTTACTTCTTCTTCTTCTTCTTCTTCTTCTTCTTCTTCTTCTTCCTCTTCCTTCTACTCCTCCACGCGACCCTCCAGCACTACGAACACGTATAAATATTATACGTACAAACACACACACATACAAGACACGAAAGTATTCTCTCTTCGAGTAACACCAACCTCTCACGTGGAGAATCGTGCCGCGCGCGACTGCGTGCGACTGATTACGGTAATCAGTTCGTTCCTGTTCCGGTATATCGGTCCGCTAATTATAATCATCGATACCGTAGCGACGACGTCACTTCCTTGTTTTCCTGGGACGCCGGTCATCGCGCGGATCTACGGGCAAACGATTCCAACGTTCCGACCTTCGTCTCACTTTAACTCGTTCCTTATTATTTCTCATTCCATTTCCAGTTTTCTCTCCGTTTTACTTTTCCTGAAAGGGGTGAAAGTGAAAACGAAATAGAAAAAAAAAAGAAAATAAAGAAGTGGAAAAGGAAGAAAGAAAAAAATTTACTTTGCGAATGAAGTCGCCTGGGATTAGATACAGATCGCAGGAATAGCGAAAAGTTACGATTCGTTTTTTAAGATATGCTTTTTTCGCTTCCCTTCTTCTTCCTTTTTCTTTTTTTTTTTTTATATATATATATATATATATATATATATATAAAGTAATGTGAAATAATAAATTATGTCTACTGAGACGAATGAATAGTAATTTATCTGTATACGATATGTAAAGATTAAGAATAATGAATTATTATGATATTACTTGCATACTATCGGACTTTTTGCTAAGACGTTACTATCGTTAAATAGGTAGGCTTGCCAAATTTGATAGCGTATCCCTCGAAGATGTTCCTTTATTCGAAAATTCGTCATGGGTACTTACCTTTTCTTTCTTTCCTTTTTCTTTTCTTTCTTTTTTTATTTTTTCTTCTTTCTTTTTTTTTCTAAAGGTAAAAGGGACGTCCTCATAAACCGGTTTCGAAGAAAATATAGAACGTTTTTCGTTTAGGGTAACAGAGGTACAGCTAGGAACGACCCTCGATATTTCACGCCATTTTGCCGGACAAAGAGGCGAACGAACGTGGTGAGATCTTTGCGAAATTCTTACTAGACGATCTCTCAGCTGTGCGTTTAACTATCCTTTATCGTCGTCCTCGAGAGATCCTTTTCTAAAAAAAAAAAAAAGAAAGAAAGAAAGAAAAATAGAAAAAAAAGAAAGAGAGAAGAAAATAAAAGGATGGACCTCAACTTCGTGGCCAAGCAAACAAATCCTTTGTGATTGATTGTATTTCGTTATTGTATATTTAAAATCGACGTTTTCTTTCTTCTTTTTCTTTTTTTTTTCTGCTACTTGGTCGACACGTTTCCTTTCTTTATCTAACAAATAAATTTTCTTCCATTGAAAATAATCTTTTACTTATTTAACTTGTAGTAGACGTCAGTGGTATTGATATTGTGGTTAAGAAGTAGATTTATGGAAAAATCTCAATACGTCTAAGAGATCATCGTATGTTTGCCAAGCGATTTGTTCGAAGGGTCCTTTTCCAAAATGTTCTGTTTCGTCCTAACACAAACAGGTACTCGAATATCCGAGACCTTCTTTTGGAATCGATATTCTATCGTCGAAACGAAGAAGTGTTTGCACAAACTTTACCAATGCGTTCGATAGCTCCTCTTCTCGTTTGTTTACTTAACGATTTTACTATCGGTTTCACTATCGTCCGTCTAACACTAAATTAAGAAAAGAGCAAACAAATTTTTCGTTTCGATCTGAGTGATCATTTTGAAGCAAATAATCTTGTATGTTTTGTAAGCATGTTCTCGTACCATTCTCGTTGGATGTAAATCAAGAAAATACTAGAAAACAACCTTTTCTCTCTCTCTCTCTCTCTCTTTTCTATCTTTTTTAACTAACTAAAATGATTTATTTCACGAACGTAAATCAGTTTGAAACTCTCTTCGTTTACGAATCCAAGTTGGAATTCTCGGCAACGTTGAAACATAAACGATATTTTCGAACAAACAGTCGACCCTTTGATGTTTGTTCGTAGTAGGCTGTCAGCTTGCTCACCGGTTTACATGTGTTTCCACGACGTTTAGGATCGATGGAAGCCGCGGACGACAAACAAATCCCAAAGGGATTACCTAAATGATCCCACGGGCTACATAGGACAACAAGCCAGGAATAAGTATAGAACTACCAATACTAACGTATTTATCCGTGGGAGTTCACGCCCATGGTATACATTCATGTTATTCCAGAATGATTTTCTACAAAAGTCATTCGATGAATTTGCTACGTGTATATTCGTTCGGTATTGCAATATAGGGAGAAATAACTTAGACATAGTCAATCAGTCGATCATTCGTATCCATCGAGGTCAATTCGTTTTTATTCAAGGGCGTTAACAAGGGCAGGAATTGTAGCTATTTTTCGTGAAAATAAATAATAGAATGGTACAGAAAATTCATTCTATCGATTTTTTCTTCTTCTTTTTTTTTTACAAAGAATATTATAACAAATTCGTTAGATAGAATTTGTATCACGATTTCGAACTATATCGATCGTGAATCACTTTGCATTGTACAGTGAGTGATCCTCTGATTGAAGAAAAAAAAATGAAGTCACATCTTATAACACCAAGTATTTTTTTTAACTGTTGTGCATTGCAAAAAAACATTCCGCGTGCCTACGAAAGGCCAAATCATCGAAGTTCGTTTTCCACGAAGTTGGAAGGTACGGGCGCCACCTGAAAATTACCGTCATTAACCGACCATAATCGTTCGACATTCAATTTACCGATTCCTTTTTGTGCAACCGCCCGCTTGCTTGAGAATGGCCCACCTTTCTCTCTCCTCTTTCTCTCGCCCCTATTTTCTCCTTTTCTCCTTTATTCTTTCAACCCTTTTATTCAGAATTTCTGGTCTCGTATAAGAACGTTAGTATCGTAATCATGACGGATGTATAAACTAGTCTGTGGAAATGGAGTAGGCTTAACAGCCAATTGCCTCGTTCGTGGTGCGAAATGGAAATCCGTTGCTAATCCAGTTACAGAAACGAGTCCTATCGTTACCTGTTCGATAGAGAAAGATAGATAGATAGATAGGTAGATAGATAAAGATAGAGATAGAGATAGAGATAAAGAGATAGATAATCGAGCTTCAATCTCGTAATGAGCATGGTATGCTGTTAAGTAATAGGTATTGCAATTACTTTGAGAGAACTAATCAACGTGTTATCTAGCAAGAGTCCCTTTGGCATAATTTCATAGAAATGTATTAACTCGAAGGCAATGGTACTAGTATCGATTAGAAAAAGAAAAAAATTAAAAAGAAAAAAGATTTCTCCTTTCTTTATTTTTCGTAAACGAATATGTTTGTCATTTTAAGATTCTACGTCTACATCTATCCCATTTATTTACTACTCCGATCATTTCTACTTAACGTTTATAATATCGATTGGTGTAACAGTCGAATTCGTTCTTTCTTTCTGGGTGTCGAAAGGGAAGAAATTCTATAGAACTTTTTAGAAAACGGCTTAAGATTTTGTAAAAAGAGAAAGAGAGAGAGAGTGAAGGAAAAGGAGAGAGGGTACTTATATATATATATTTTTTTTTCTTTTTTTTTATCCTGTCGCTGTTAGAACGATAGAAACGACGCATGGTCTATCGCTCAGTATGAATGGCAAAGACGTGTTGTCGTCTAGTTTTTCGACACGTCTCGCGTTCGATGCAAACTCGTCTCGTATAATTCATCCGACGTGTCCAGCGAGTCGCGAAATGTGCGCTCGCGCGTGCATCGCTGAGAAAACAAACAAAGCCGGCAGGTGGCGGCGATACAAAGGGAGTAAAAAGAAAGAGAGAGAGAGAGAGAGAGTTTAAAGGGTAAGAGAGAAATAGAGAGAGAGAGAGAGAGAAATCTTTTAATTGCTGGACAATGAGGAACGAGCAGTGCCACACCTTAACCACAACCATTGTTTCATTCTCTCTCTCTCTCTCTCTCTCTCTCTCTCTCTCTCTGTCTGTCTATCTGTCTCTCTTTTTCTTTTTAAGCACGTTACTTACACCGACTGATCGAATTCAATACCGAAGACCTTTTTCAATCACGGTCGGCCCGTGCTTCTTTAATTTATTTGCGACAAACAATTCGTTGTCGACCATTGTCTTCGAGAAACGATTAAAGAAAAAAAAAAAAAAGAGAGAGATAAAAGAAAATAAATAAAATAAAAAAGGAAACGAGAACGTAGACAATCCTTTCCACTTCAGTCGTCATTATAATTTGTCGCTTGTAAAAGCGGAACTGTTAAAAAAAAAAGAAAGAGAGAAAGAAAATGCAAGAAGAAAAAAGAGTGCAAAGAAGAACAGAAAAAAACGTTTCTAACAGATTAATCTTAGTTCGATTAATGCGATAGAAGAGAAAAAAGAAAATGGTACAAGAAAAAAAAAAAAGAAGAAATAATACAAAACGTTATACGAATTAACGGTACAACAGTACAACGAGATCGTTTTTACTCGGTCGAATCTGAGAAAAAAAAAAAGACTTGGTAGCTCGAGTTCCACGCACGAGTGATCTCATTGATCGTTAATTAACGGCTAGATTGAAGAACAATCGGGATATAATTGCTCGTGTCCGTACAATAAAATGCCGCGACAATATAAATTCCCCGCGGGTTCGTGTGCCTTCGGTGTTGTTGGGATATGGTGATCGTTGGTATGGGGTGAGAGAAAGAGAGAGAAAGAGAGAGAAAGAGTAAAGTGGTGGGCTGTTGTGAGGAGGAGGGAGGGAGGGTGGTAAGCGTGACAGGGGGCGTGGAGCTGTTTCAGAAATTCCTCGTCTTTCTGCTCGTACGTTTTCTCTCTCTCTCTCTCTCTCTCTCTCTCTATCTCTCTATCTCTCTGTCTCTCTCTTTTTCTCTCTCTCTCTTTCACGTGAAAAATGCCAGATGTTTCGCATGTGGCCTGCGGTATGTAACGTGCAATGTCGTTGCTGGTTCCGTTCACGATGTTGTTGTTGTTGTTGTTGTTGCTGTTGCTGTTGCCATTACCATTACCGTCATCGTCATCGACGTCGACGTCGACGTCGTCGTCGTCGACGTCGTCGTCGTCGTCGTCGTCGTCGCAATTCCGCCTCTGTCACGGGCAATGCTTTATTCATACTTTGCGCGAATTCAGATCGTCACGAAGCCGCCTCCGGGCCCTATATGCGCAAACGCCATCGTGTCCTCATCGTATTTCGATAAAAAAAGAAAGAGTGAAAGAGGAAGGCCCTTCTTTTCTTTTCCCCTTTCTTACGGTATTTTTCTTCTCCTTTCTTTTCTTACCTTTTTCTCCACTCTCTTTCTTTCCTTTTTTCTCTCTCTGTCTCTTTCTCTCTCTCTCTCTCTCTCGCTCTCTCTTTATTAAAATCGTCCGTACCACTTTCCTTTTTGCTTTTTTTTTCTTTTTGGTTTATGTATTTTTTTTTATATACAGAGATAAAGAAGGGATAAGAAAAGACAAGTCTTCGTCTCTCTTCACTGAAAGCTTTTTTTTTTCCCCTTCTTCTTTTCCTTCATATCGGTACACCAAGAATAAAATCGAAGAAAGATTTATCTTGGAGAAAATTGATCGTACGCTACTTTTCCATTTGTCATCGAAGCAGCACGAGTCCTTCCCCCACGACTGAAGAACCCGCCCCCGATCGAATCCACGCGATTAAATCGAGATTCGGCTTTCTTCCATCGTTCTTCTTCCACGCCTTATTATGTATTTCGTCGAACAACATCGACGCCTCATTATGCTGCGCCTCGTCTTTCAAGAATCGATCTCCCTCTCTCTTGTTCTCTATCTGTCTCTATCTTTCTGCAGTGGGCGTAAGCCTTTCCTCTCTCTCTCTCTCTTTTTGGTTCGTCGAAGGAGGTCCTCTAAAGTTGACGCACGTCGACCTGCCGACGTATATAACACCGTAGATTTATTCAATGACGACGAGAACGAGGAGAACGACGAGAACGACGAGAATAAGGAGGATGATGGTAGAAAGAGGAGGATCGTTAAGGGGTAAAGAGGGACGAAGAGGGAAGCGATAGGTCCGCGCCCTCTTCCGATATTCGACGCCAGACACGTGCTCCTTTTCCACGGTGGTAGGTACGGCTTAATGCCAAGAATGCGTAATGCTTGGTCCCCGAGATACCTAAATAAGTAACCGAGTACTTACTAACTTACAGCTGTTATTAGATTAGATTCTTACTAGTCGTGTTTGTTAAGAAAGTTCGACCGAATTAGCTCGCACGATTAACGTAGTTAGTTACATACTTATTTGATCTTACCAAAGAGTCACTCTTCATCGTCTTGTTGGATCGGATAACGAGAGTGTGTACGCCTTTCTTTATGAACAATTTTAGTTGGCTCACCTTGGATTTTAACGAGAGTCGTTTAATTAACGTCACTTTTAATCTTTCTTCAATGGCGCGTTTACGATGGAATTAATATTAGCCGATATAGGAAGAGATCAGTTTGTAAGTGTATATGTGAATCTCGGTTACACAGGAAGTATCGATCAGCTGTTCTTGTTGTTATTTTCATTTTTACTGTTAGCAGAACGAATGATATAATTTACTTAAATATCTAGGTATCTTATCGTGAATATATGTTTGAGTAACGAGATTGTGTTTAACTTAGGAGGGAAAAAAGCGAAGTAGTTTTACAATTTATAGTTGTACACAGGCGGTAATAAAAATGACAGAAGGGTTGTACATAGTTCTAGATAGAGGAAAAGTTCAAAGCCTTTAACTTACCCTTTTACGTGGTATTCCAACCCTTTCTCTTACTATGCCGGTGAATGGCCGACGAAGTAAATCAACTTAAGGAGAGGAGTACGTCGTTTATTGACATTTAGCATCGGGTCGAGTGCTATTAAAATCGTCTTTACATCGACGAGAAATATTACCTATGTTCTTTCTCGATGTCTTCCGGATTAGAAAGACATTCAAGTTAGACTTGATGCGAACTCGGTCTTACGATTAATCAACATAGGAGTTAACGATAGCGTCGTAGTATCTCATGCATTTTTCAAGCATCGAAGTTTCTACCACTTACCATCGTTGCTACCATCGTCATCGTACTATCACGGAAGACGTAATAACGAGGAAAGGGGTAGCGATAGAAGGAAGAGAAGCAAAGCAAAGCCGCGAGGGTTCTAAAGTTCCGAGAACGAAACGTTTAATCACACTGGCGATTAGTATGATTCACGGCCGACGTCTCCATTCTAACGGCGCCCTCGGGCCCGTTACTTTATTCAATTTCACTTCTTCGAGCCTTCGAAAGAGTATACGAGAGAATAAGAGAGAGAAAAAGAGAGAAAGAGAGCAAAGGAAATCACGAGATCGTTTCGAACGCATCATTTTGTCGATTTAATTTATGTAAGAAGAAAATTGATTAAAAAAAAAAAAAAAACAGTATTGATCAAAGTTTGACCATTGTTGAATCTGCACTATTAGTTTTTCGTTATCCATGTATCATATCACGACAAATTTCATTCGAGAATTTCATCATCATCATTCTTGCTAGAATTAACAGTATGGAAAAAAATTAAGTAGGCAAAATTAAGTTATGCACGTAAAAGAAACGTCGTGGCTCGTATATTTGGCGAATAGCCGTGGATCGACCGTGTTGTCGCCATTTTATTCGGTACATCCGTTTAACCGGATCGTTTTTCGTCCGGCGAAAACCGTGTTAACACGAGCGACGGCCGCTCGTTCGTAGCGAAGATAAAAATAGTTGCTGAGAAGAAGATATTAGTCATCTTGCGATGGGAGATTCATTCGGGAGAAAGAGATGAAGATAGACGCGACTGCATTCGTCTCCAACCTCTTCGTGTCCTTTTTCTTCTTCTTCTTCTTCTTCTGTTTCTTCTGCTTTTGCTTTTGTTTCTTTGTGTACGAGTTAACTAGATCGTCAGGAAGCAAGGCCGCTAAATCACGCGAAACACGTGAAAATAAATCGAAAGAAAGATTATATACCCTCTCGAAGAACGTTCTCAACGTCAAAGGAAAAAGGACACGGAAGAGATGAAAAAAGATGTACTCAAGTACCAACTCTGTGAGCTTAAAACTTCCCCAAGTTACGTTCTTTCTAAAAGCAACTTTAAACCGCGGACCTATCAATTAAACTCCTTGGAACTTATTTCGGCCATTGCGAACTAATTTCCATTCGTTCTTGGCATACCTATTCTCGATGTGCCATTAAATTATCTGGCGACAGCTACTACGAAACTTTGACTGTTATTAAATATTCTTTCTTTCTTTCTTTCTTTTTGAAATGAAACAATCTAACGAAAGAATGATCCTTCTTTTCTAAACGATCGATGTATAATCTGTTTTTCTTCGAACGAGTATTCAATTAATAAATTACATCTATCCACGTGTATAATTACTTTTACATAATTTCTGGTGATAATTTATAGAAATAAAAAGACAAAACAAAAGAAAAAAGACGAAGAGGAATGCACGAAGAAAGAGAAAAAATAAAATCTGTATCATTCGTTCGAAAGCTACGAAGAGAGGACACGCGCTCGAAAGCAACTCGAATTCAACGTCGAACGACGTACGAGGTGTTAATTGACTTCCCGTGAAACGATCATTTGTCAGAAGTACGAGCCGGTTGTAGGAAGACAGAGAGAAAGAGAAAGAGAGAGAAAAAGATAGTGAGAAAGAGAGAAAGAAGCACGTTGGTTTCGTTCACGAAACGATTTATGACTTCTGAGCCGGTCATGCGGCTCAGCCGGAAGTAGCGGTACCCTTTGTTCCTCCGCTCCTTCTTGTAATACCACCTCGAGCTCGTTTATCGCATTTACATTCGCCATTCTCTTCCTCTCTCTCTCTCTCTTTCTCTCTTTCTTTTTCTGTCTGTCTTTCTCTCTCTTTTTCTTTCTATCCTTTTCTCGCTTTCTCTCGTTCTTCTCGCCCACTCACGTCGCGTTCAGATTATTGAATTAGATATACGAAGAAGGAATTGAATTGATTTTTGCGAGTCATCCCGAGGCCTCGTGATGATCCTTGTCATTTGTTTTTTTTTTCTTTTCTTTTCTTTTATTTCTTTGGTACACGAGTGTACGATTAGAAGGAATCATCATCATCAAGACACGCTCGTCGGAAAGAACAATGTCGGTGTTACGGCTGTTTTGAAAAACGATTCCTCACTTCTTACGCTACGTGAACTCAGAAATTTTATCTCGGACGTGTTTATTCGTCGCAGAAAGGAAGAAAAATGAAAGCAAGAAAGAAAGAAGGAAAGAAAGAATACGGATGTTCTTTCGATTATTACATTTTTTTTTTTTTTTTTTTCGTATAAAAAGAAAATATAGAAAACTTACGAATTTAATAAGTACTCTTTACTCGGTTAAACGAAAGTTTAGAAGAGCGTAGACACGACTCCTTGTTTTTTTTTTCTTTTTTTTTTTCGTGCCAACAGATGTATAATTCTCATGATTAAGCGAGAAGAAGAAGAAGCATCTATCGTTATGGGGTTACGTTTGATGTTAAATTTCCGGAGTTGACAGCTCGACGATAAAATGGTGCCGGTTAAGCGACAGCGGGAGTTACAAAAATATGATGTACCGACTTCCACGCGAAAAAATGTCACTTCGTGTCCTTTCTAATTTTGGGATCATAGAGAAAGACAGCAAGAGAGAAAAAAGAGAGAGAGAGAGAGAGAAATAAAAAATAAAAGAGAGAAGAGAAGACAAATGGCGAAGACGATTTGATTGAAAAATTCTTTCGAGAAATGACAAATTCTAATGTCCATCATTTTTCATATTAAATATATTTTATTTACTTGAGCCTTTAAGAGATTTGTCTATCCAATATCATATGAGAAGGAAGAATAATTGGTTCTTCGGTGCTATTAGGATAAAAACGCGTAACGAGCTTATTGTAGGATAATATTGATTGACGAGCCACGTGGGAGGAATATTATTGCGTCGTCGCAAGTAGTACCCCACGCAAAGTGTCGTATAGACTAACCAGATACTTTAATGACCTTTAACGACGAGCAATTAGTGCGATACGAACGTAATGCTACCGGCCTTGCGTTACTCTGTTCTTTCTTCTTCGTTACGAGACGAAATACTCGGGCGATCGGTGTTGTTTGATCATTAAGTCTTGACCGATCCATATATTATGTATTGTTGTATTGATTTATTTATAAATTATTTATACGGATAGATTTGACGATTTTACGTATATGAAATTTTTATTAACTGATAAATGAAAAGTGAACTTTTCTTTTTTCTTTTTTTTTTTTCTTTATTCACTCTCGAGCGTCTTGTACGGTGCACGGATTCGGTAATAATTTATGCGAGACCTGAAAAGATGACTTCAAGTTGAGCCACTTGAAACATCTAGAGCTTAAGGATCAATTTTTCTTTCTCTCTATCCTTCTCTCTCTCTCTCTCTCTCTCTTTTTATTTCGTTGTTAGACGTTTGAAGATGCCGGCTTGCATCTCATAGCGAGATCCTTTTTCGAGAGAGGGTGGCACTTTGGTAACAGGACGCGTGCCGCTCTCGAAATGCGGCTCTTTGAAAGTATCCTTACTATATAGCTCTACTCGTATACCTACGTATATTATAACGCATACGAGATTAGTGGCTTTGGATGTAGAGATCGGATTTTACTGTTATCGCTAAACTTAGAATTTCCCTTCTTTTTCTCCCCACTTTCTCTCCTCGTCTTACCCTCGGTTTACCGATCGCACTAAATGTACATCTTGAAAGAAGTGATTAATAACGTCTCGTTAAGTCGAACAAATCAAACATCTGGAGTGGTAGTGGTAGTTGGTAGGTATTATTTTTTCGAGAGAAAATCTAACGGAATATGCTATCGTACGTGGGGCAAGGAGTGTCCTTTTTCTATTTTTTTTTTTCTTCTTTAAAGCTGTAAGACGAGTACAAGAAGAAGCGGTAGGACTTTGGTTAATACGATACAGCGACAAGGCACAAGCACAAAGTCGAGTCGTTAGGATCATGAGGTTTGTTAAGAGACCTCCAAAAGGGAGGGACGACCTCCCTGAACTTTCGTCTTCTCGTCCTTGTCGAAATTTTCTTCTGATGGTGTTACCTATCGACGGTGCCTTATAGAGAGGATGGTGTGCAATTTCAAACAGTACCACCCATACTTTTTTTTTTTCTTTTCCTTCTTTCACTTTGACGAAAAGCAGTCGGGAAATATCCATGAAATATCTATCTTATCTCTCTCTCTCTCTCTCTCTCTCTCTCTCTTCTTTTTAAACAAACTATTAAATATTAGAAAAAGAAGGTATAAAAAATATTGTTGGTTGACCAAACAAACAGAAACATTCTATTTACAAAAGTTTCTTTATTCTCTATATGTTCATATAAGTACAGTAGTACGTCAAATTCACTTACATAGAGATTTTAAAAGGGATTGTCAAGCGATTAACGATTCCAATGCAGAGAGCAGTCGGTTCTATTCTTCGGCACAACATAGGATGCTCCATTGCGAAGTATCGCTCTTTCTCTTTCTCTTTCTCTTTCTCTCTTTATCGCTAACTCCAGCAGGGTCGTGCGTAGCCGCAGTTCTCCATTCGTTTCAATCGAACCGCAGGGGGGTGCCGTGAAATTAATCGCACAGCGGTGTCTTTGTCGAGCGTTCGCGATGCTTTATTATCCGCGACACGTTCGACTCACAAACGCGAATGACGACGGGGTCGGATCTAATGACGGCGCGAGTCCTCGAGAATGGCTCGTACACGTGACACGTACACGGATAATTATTCATTTCGAAAACGATGTGACCGAGACAACGTCGTAAAAACAAAAATAAAAAGAGAAAGAAGAAAAAATGCAAAAAGAGGAAGAGAAAAGAAATGAAAAGAAAAATCAGCGCTTGAACACCGTTATTTCTTAGCTTTCCCCAAATCTCGGATTATAGACGATATTTTAAATAAGATTTAATAAAAAAATAAAAAGAAAAAAGAACGAACCAAACAGAAACACAGTCCATTGATTTTTTTTTTTTTTCATAATCTGTGCTCATCATCAATCCTCATGGATTGATTATTTCCCCTCTTTTTATAATATTTGTATAAAAAAATTTCATCTTTCAATCGCAAAAATCGTCGACTGCTGCTGAATTAAGAATCGAGCAAGAAATCTTCACCCTCTCTTTGACTAAATCTATATCCCCAAAGAAAAAAGAAAAAAACTATCCTCGACGAGTCGTTTGTTCGTTCGCCATTCACCAAACATTACATCCCTACCCTCTCCCTTCCTCCCCTGTCTCAACATTCTCCCCACGAGCGAATCGTTGCGGTAGGAGCAACCCTCTAACTGCTTCTGGAGTTTCCCTATTACTATTTTGCATAACGATCTGATTTCGTAATCTCTACCATATTGATCTGGTTTATAGTACCACATCTGTAAATTGTTTATTGGGATCTTTGTCGATGTCCTATTTAGAATTATATTATTCTAAATATTGAGGAAACGTGGATTAGAGGATCATGGAGTTTAAATTGTCCTTTAATTTTATTTATTTAATTATTAATTAGATTATTAACGAATGAAGGAATGAACGAACGAACGAATGAATTTATTTATTTAATTATTATCAATCTCGTGATATCAGGTGACAGTAATTGTTAATTGTAAACTTGAATGAAAATATTCTATGAAAAATAGTAAAGTAGTTTCTCATATCGTAAATAAACTTATCCAAGCCATAAATATCTGGGTTTTTGTCGTACGTCACGTTATCTTCAGTTATCTACGTACCTTGTCCTTATCAATGAATAATTAATACATTTATTATTCGTGTCTAACTGGTAATTCTTGTCTACATCAATTAAATTTGCAATACATTTAAAATATTAACAGCATAGTATAATTACAAACAACTGATGGTTAATTTATGGTAATACGCTAATGACGATATAAAAGAATGCAATAAAAATGATTTAATTAGTAGAAATGACCAGGCCGTCCTAGCAAAGTCATCGACGGTAGCATAAACTGGTCGAGTCATCTTCGCTAATAACGCAGGGCTGTTCTTCGCGAATACCTTTTGTGTATTCATAAATACACGACGAAAATGATATTAAAATAAAAATATCTATTTAATATACCTATATTATAGCGTAGACGGGGGAAATTCATTTTATTTCTTCCTCCCCTCTCTCTCTCTCTCTCCCTATTTTCTTTTTATAATATAAAATTAATGTTCGAATCCATTTTGATTTCATATTAAAATAACCACGCCTTGAAATAACAAAAAAGAAAAATCAAAAGGAAGAAAATAGAATACAAAATCGAACAATGAAGAGAAGAGAAGAAAAGAAAAAAGAAGAAATAAAACATCTACATAATTCACGAGCCGTGAAAAGCTAAATGGAAGGTAAAGCTTGAGATAAGCCAAGCAGATGTTTTGCAAAAGAGACTCCCATCTCTCTTTTGGTCGGTGTTAAACGTTAGAACCTTATGACGTTAGGAGGAGCGTGAATCGACGTGGCAAAGTATCCGACATCCGTAGGGACGACGTAATGTCGGCGGTTGCCCTCGTACAGAAAAGGGATCGCGTGGCCAAATTCAACGAGGGAGATGAAGTAGCGCACATAGGGGGGGGGGTAATGTAAAAAGGGGACACACTGATGTTATGACGGGACATTTCATGGCTGGGAGGGTCTAGGATTTAACGGCCCGTACGATATTACCGTCGCAATATCTCTATGCGGGCCAATCTCTCGACTCTTTTCCTTAGAATCACTTTACGAATTTGTTAAACGCTTAATCATTTCCAAAGATTACATCTTCCTGGTACTGGACTAAAGAGAGGGGCCAAGAGGGTGGTTTGGATATCCATGTTGGACGTTTGCATAAGGGAATAAAGAAATATAAGTGAAAGAAACCCTCTGGTTACTCACAAAAGCATTATTTATTTCCTCTTTATCTCTTTAAAATGAATTTATAATCTTTATAATAATAATAATAATAATAATAATAATAATAATAATAATAATAATAATAATAATAATAATAATAATAATTAATATTGATAATAATAATAATAGTAATATTAATATTAATAATAATAATAATACATTAATAATAATTAATTAATTCATTAATAATAGTATGTTTATTACGTTGAAAGGGTGGTGAGCTGATATGGGGCATCGTCCGAGTTCAAGTTCCAAACGCAAGACCTTCGGGGAGTTCGCTTCTACAACAAAATGATAGGTTTAACAAGAAAATTCGTTAATTATCCTTGGTGCCAATCTCGGCACCGCGATTGGAACTTGTCCGGAGTGCATCGTGCTTTGGACCGAACGTCGCCCACGCGCGCGTGCGTCCTCTTTTTTATAATTTTTTTTCTTTTTTTCTGTTTTTTTCTTTTGCTTCTTTATCTTTCTCTTCGCCGTACAATCGAGCAAAATGTAAGTAAATAGGATGATGACGGGGGGAGAGGGGAACGACGACGACGACGACGACGACGACTCGTGTCTGTGTGTATCGTACAGCGCGACAGTGCATACCTACATACATATATGTATATCTATTTTACATTACACCGCATAGTTAATATATCATTTTATATATATATTTATATATATATAGATCTCTCTATCTCTGTCTCTTTCTCTCTTTTGCTCTCTCGCACGCGGTATCTTTCTCTCTGTCTTTCTTACGCACACGCACACTCACTATTTATAGTATTTACAAGTAACAAAGTCGGCAAAATTCGCGTGCAGAGCGGCCGAAGGAGAGGCAGGCTGCTCCCTCCGTTCCTGCTCTCCGAGGAAACGAAAGGATCGAGAGGGATCGTTATCGGCTTAAAGACTATGTACAGGCGCAGGGGAGGAGGGTGAAGGAGTCTGTGCCGAGCCAGGTGTAGCAGGATTTTGTTGTATCGAATAGGAATTGTTTTGTCGAGAGTGTTGTTGTTGCTGTTGTTGATTGTGATGTTGGTGATGTTGATGATGATGATGGGAGGAGGGATTGGAGTGATGATGTTGTTGCTGTTGTTGGTGATGGTGTTGATGATGATGAGGGTGGGCATTGACGTGATTCTGAATGAGGTTCAAGTTGAGGGGGTAGGATAGG
The DNA here is from genome assembly GCF_905475345.1 of Vespula vulgaris. Classification (NCBI taxonomy): domain Eukaryota; kingdom Metazoa; phylum Arthropoda; class Insecta; order Hymenoptera; family Vespidae; genus Vespula; species Vespula vulgaris. The sequence goes on from NC_066592.1 coordinate 5,551,455, forward strand.
GAGGAGGAGGAGCCCAGGGTCGTTGCGGCAGAGGTACTGCAGGCACCGGCTCCGGGCCCCACCGGGCTCAGTGCATGCTCATCCCCGCGTGCGGATGATGGGCCGCCGGTACGGATGTTGCGTGATGATGCGGATGGTGCATTAGAGGCGGGAGATGCGGGTGGTGGGGATGGTGTGCGGTCAGAGGCGGCGGGGTCATCTGTATTGGGGTCATGGGTGTTGTCGGCTGATGGCCGAGACTGGTGGTGGTGGTCTGGGAATTGGTGTTGTTGGTGTCCTGGGCCGCCGCTGCCGCCGCCAGCGCCTGCTGCTGAGCCTGCTGTTGCGCCTGAGCCTGCTGCTGCTGCTGCTGCTGCTGCTGCGGCGGTGGCGGCTGCGGCGGCGGCACCGAGCTGGAAGTGGGACTCTGCTGACTCCCGTTGTCCTCGCTGTCGGAGCAGGACTCGGCCGACGAGCTCCCCGCTCCCCCCTTGCCCTTGCTGCCGCTGCTGCTGCTGCTGTGGGTCTTGACGTGCTTCGCGAGATGGTCGCTGCGCATGAACCGCTTGTTGCAGACCGGGCAGGCGAATCTCTTTTCGCCGGTGTGGGTTCGAAGGTGCCGCTGCAACTCATCCGAACGTGTGAACCGCTTGCCACAGAAAAGCCAGTTGCAAACAAACGGTCGCTCACCAGTGTGCCACCGTAAGTGGGCCTTCAGATGGGACGTCTTTCCGTAGACCTTGCCGCAACCAGGTATGTGGCAGCTATGGATGTTCTTCTTCCTGAGGTGTACGCCGGCGGGACCGAGTCTCTCGGCCTCTTGACAATTAGGACAGTCGCAGGTCGCACGACCGGTGTAACGTCTCTGCGAGCGTGGCGAGGGTGCCTGGCTAACGGCGGCACCGCCGACGCCTACGCCGACGCCGGCGCCGCTACCTTGTGGACTTCCGGCACCAGCACCGGCACCGGCGCTCGCCGCCGCCGCGTGATGATGAAGCCCGAAGCCGGGCGGGCCGCCGGGTAGCATGGATTTGTATGTGTCTTGGAGTAGATTGTGACCGGCGGTGGTGGCCGTAGTGAGCAAGTGATTGCCGGCCAGTGCTAGGCTCGTAGAGTAGTCCGCCGAGTAATTGGCCATTTGCGCGGCATGAACTCCGACGCCGACGGTGCCACTAACGTCTAACCAACCACCAGCGGCTGTGGCACCGTGAACATCCCACCAGCCGTCGCTGGCCTTTATTCCGCCGTGCGTGGCGCCTGGCATCGCGTTGAACGGCCACGACTCGTAAGGGTGTCTACCGTATACCGAGCCGAGTGTCGCGCCTTCGACCTTTCCAAGGAGACTGCTCTGATGGTGATGCGGATCGCCGGCAGGTTGCGCGCTCGCGGTACCAGGAAAATATAGCTCGCTACCGTATTGTGGCGCCGTTGAAGCGCAAGAAGTGACCGGTGCTCGGGCGTAACCACCGCTCGTACTACCGGCGCTGCTCGTTGCTGTCGGTCTTTGACTTACTCCCGTCGTCGTACACCCCCCTCCACCACCTCCACCTCCGCCTCCTCCGCCACCTCCTCCTCCTCCTCCTCCGCCGCCTCCGCCACCACCCGTCGAGTGTTGCGGTGAGCTGCCGCTACTCTGAGGACTCTTCTTCCAAGGATGAAAACCTTTGCCAACTGCCGCGTCCGCCAGTGGCGGCGGACTCTTGCTGCTCAGCTTGTTGCATTGCGCCGCCAACATTGCCAGTGGCGTTCCTCGTAGTCCCGGATGATCCTGCAACGATCGTAGAAAAACAAAAAGACAACGTTAGTCAACGCTAAAGATAATCGAGCCTCCATCGATTCTTTACGAATTAGTTACTCGAGACCAGTCGCGTCGGTCTGCCGTGTTCGCCCGTAATCTTTTCTAAATCGACTTAAAAAAGAAGTCGATTCTCGAGAGAGTATCTCTTATACCGGAGGGTATATAATGACACAAAATTGGCCCTCCTATGCTAGGAAAAGATCAGAAAGTTGCCGCTAACTATAACGTAATTCGACTTAAGAATGATCACGATTATCGAATACCTTGCACTTTTATGCAAATCATTGTCATATAAGCTTCATTCGAATCTAATGTCCTTGATCAAGACTTTAACGTCTTCATCCATTCGATACCTACATATACTACAGCGATACGTTGTAACTGGTAGACCTGACGAGTCAATTAATATCAGAGCTCGATTTTCAAGTGATTATTTCTATCCCTTGTTCAGAACACGTCTGGGGGTACTCTCTCTTTCTCTCTCCTCCCTCTCTTTCTCTCTCTCTCTCTCTCTCTCTCTCTCTCTCTCTCTCTCTCTCTCTCTCTCTCTCTCTCTCTCTCTCTCTCATTAGCCCTACGCGACGAACTCGAAAAGATGGACTACGCTCGATCGTCGGAAAGGACCACGCCGGTTAGCATGGAATAAGCAGACTTTAGATAATGAACCTCCGGGGCGAATCGAGGAAGCTCATCAAGAGCAGTTTCATGCAAATCATCCTACGGCGAGAGGAGAAGAAGAACAGTGGGGTCGAAGGACGCAGCATGGTCCGTCAGTGGCTACCGAAAGGCCGGAGGCTGGAAAGGGTTCCCACTGGCCGTAGATTCGGATATAGAGAAGAGAGAGAAAGAGAAAGAGATGGAAAGAGAGAAAGAGAGAAAGATGGGAGAAAGAGAGAAAGGAAAGAGAGAGAGAGAGAGAGAGAGAGAGAGAGAGAGAGAGAGAGAACGAGAGAAGAGCTAAAGGCAAAGGGTCCGCGGAAGCGGCAGGAAATTAAAGTCTGGCAGGCCGCGCGGCCATTAGCAGCCGGCGCCATCGAGGCGACACGCCCCCACACCGTTCGACCTTGCACCAACACCGACGACGAAAGACAACGAATACGCGTATCCATCGAGAATCGTGGTGAAAGAGAAAGAGAGCGAAAAAGAGAGAGAAAGAGAAAGAGAACTCGGACCATAGCATAGGAAACGGATCGTTTCGTAGTTACCCTGGTGTCCTGGTAGGGTTCACCCACCCAAGGGTTGTTAACTTCGATATGGATATCTATGTTCGCATCGAATCGAACCGATGATAACTATGGACTTTTTCGATTATTTTATTTCCATTGAATGTCAAGGCCATTTACGAGGGGGGAGGTCGTCAGAGGGATGATAAGATTTTGACATGTTACTGTATTTCCGCTCGTCATCGTCCTTAATTGAGACAGAAGGTAACTAGATAGGTAGGTAGGTAAGAAGTACATGTGTGTTATATCTAATAATACATCGACGAATAGAAACGCTCGAAGGGTGAGAGAAAAACGTTTTACGAAGATCCAACGAGGTTCGGCGTTTGAAATCGTTGCGAAGAGTAACTCTGCGAGGGTTGAAGACAAAATCATCCCTCCCTACATCCCTCCCTTTCTCTCTCTACCTCCCTATCTCACTCCCTCCCTTTTCCGCATGCCTAGAGGAAGCTATGGGAAAGAGGTAGAGGACGACGAGAGAGACAGAGAAAGAGAGAGAGAGAGAGAGAGAGAGTGGGAGCATCTCTCTGGTGGTGTACGAGCCACGCCCTCTTCAAGCTCGGTGGGTGCAGGTTGTAGGTAGACTAGAGGTATTGATCCGTCGGAACAATGTGACAGTGGCCTACGGAGACAACGGCATCTCTCAATTAGCTTTCAAAATTTCTTTATCTTCTTCTTTCGTTTCGTTACCCCTTTTTTTCTTCTTCTTCCTTTTGTTTCTGTTTTTTTCTTTTTCATTATCTTCTTCTTCTTCTTCTTCTTCTCTTTTTTTTCGAGAAAGAAAGAAAAGAAGAAATTTTCATAGGAATATGGAGAAGACTATGTAACACGTAAATTAGTTTGATCCGAGTGTTCGAATTGAAACGTTTGAATGTAATGTCACTAATTAACTATGGACGATTAAATAACAAAAGGATATCGTAGATTAGAGATAGATGATATAGACTATGATGGCGAGGTATATATATATATACGTGTGTATGTGTGTGTACGTATATATATCTCTTTAAAACTTGCTTTTAGGTTAGAGGTCAAGTTCTCTGTAATTAGCGGAATAAGTTAAAACGAACGCAGCTACGTTTTAACCTATGCATGCTCTCAAGACTTCCTTTCGTAGTCAGACATTAATGGTTCGTAGCGCTTTCTAATTTCTCTGTCTTCTCGTATTAGATGAGTTTTACGTCTCGTTTATAAAACGTAAATCGTAAACGAGTTACCAGTGAATGACAATGAAATTTTATAAACTTTTATCAATTCCTTACGTGACGTTATCTTGTCTGAAAAAAAAAAGAAAGAGAAAGAAAAATAAAAAGAAAAAAAGTTTCATATATTTTAATGAACGTGGAAACGGTGGAGGGATGCGGGGGTGAATAGTCGAAAAAGAGGAAAAAAGAGAGAGAGAGAGAGAGAGAGAGAAGGAAGAGTGAAAAGCAACGCTTTAAGGGCAGGAAACTTTGCGAAGCGTAAAACATCGAACCTTCGCTGATGCAGAAAAGATCCAATGGTTCGTGCCGTCCTGTCGGCACGCTTGAAAGAGAGCCGACATGGGATGGGCTCCTCGGCAGGATCCTTTGTTTTAGCCGCGTGACGTCACGCCCATCGTATATCCACCTAGGACTAATAACGCCTCCAGCTATGCCGCGCATAAATTAAAATCATCGAGGAGACTTTCCTCTCTTCGTTATTTCCAAGAACGATAGAAAAGGATATTTCGAAGACGCCGAACTTATCATCAAATAGGTTACATGTTACATAAAGGATGTTGGAATTAAAGAGAAAATTATTCATTCTTGGGATTAGTTATCGTTTTGATTTGATCCTTGAGAAAATAGACGACGAAAGATAGAAAGAGAGAGGAAAAGAAAACAGAAAGAGAGAGAGATAGAGAAGAACATAGAAAAGAAGAGAACGAATAGGCATCTCGTAATGTCCTCTGAACTTGGACGGACATCGATAAATCCAGTGTGAATTTGTGAAGCGTACGGAGAGGTTCTTGCGCGCGTGAGTCGTGCCCACCGTGAGCATGGATGCGTGTCGAAACGGTCCGACAGTGTGGCGAATGAGATTCATAGCGCGTCGAAGAAGAGCCATCGTCCTGCTTCGTCGACTCACGAGACTGGACCCGAGGGAAGGCTTCGACGACCGTTGGACGATGTAGGAAACAATATCGAACATAAGAGATTTTACTTTTTCTACGAAGATCTTTCGTTGGAATCGTATTCTTTTTTTTTGGTTTTTTCCTCTTTCTTTCTATTTCTTTTCTTTTTTTGGAATCGTGTGTACTGATTTTTTTGTGAAATTGAATAGAGAGAGAGAGAGAGAAAGAAAATGAGAATAGGCATTTAGGTCGGTAAACGAGCGAAATAAAGCAAGGAAATCGTAGGCGTTCAAGCGTTCCAATGTTCGAGGTAAGCAGCTGACCGTCATCGAGACGTACACTTCTAGGAGGGTTGCCAGGACGGCCGACTGACAAGCGGCGAGGGTGCTAACCCGCTAAAACGTAAGGGTGACTACATAGCTAAAGCTTGTGGCAAACCACATCCGACGTCTCTGTCAAACTTCTTCGACCCTTTACGAATCAACTTGAATAACCACGAAAGGTGCGAAAATTTGATTCTTTTCTTTTTCCTTTTCCTTTTTTCGTGGTTGTTAGAATTTCTGTTATTCTATGAGGGAGATATTTTCGTCGTTATTTTATCGATTATTTATAATTTCTTATATCTACGTATATATATATATATATATGTGTGTGTTACATGGATGAATAAAAAAGTAATGACGATAAAAACACGTTTAGATAAAATGATACGCTCTTTTTTTTTAGTTAAGTAGAGAAAAGGATTTGTAAAGGATTAGATGAGTTAAAACAGGACGAATTCATATTCGTTAGTTCTTTCATGGTAATGGAGCTTCCTTCGAAATTAGTCGACGTTCTTTTCTGGTTTCCATGTAAAAAGTGACGAACGTTCTCGAGAGAGCCATTGACCGCTGCCCTGCTGGAGGAGCACCTGCCTATGTACTTATGTATGTTGCCGGTATTGGGGCACCTCTCGAGATATAATATAACTATATCTATAACTCCTCCACCTGTATCATCTATGTTCTTCCATCTTCTCTTTTCATCGATATTTTCATTGAAAAATATATATATATATTTTTTATGTTTCTTACCGATTTCTAATTCGAATTAATTACTACGAAATTTTCTTTTTTCTTCTCGTCAATCCTTTTTTTATATCGTTTTGGTTTTCTCTTTTTATATACACACGCACACATATATATATATATATATATATTCTCATTTTCACAGTTCTTACAATCTTTTAGAAAAGAATTTTATATAAAAACGTTTTTTATGTTAAAAGAAAAACAAAAAAAAAGAACATAAATATTGATCGTGAACGCGATAGATATAAAAAAAAAAGAAATAAAAAAGTAACTACGCCGGTAAGAAAGTAACGTTTTATTTATATTATCGCGCATGTTGCTCGAAGGAAATTATTTGTTTATCAGGCTATAAGAGCAATTACCTACTACTCCTTCATCCACGCGATAGTACTCGAGTCTCGATAAGAAGACTTTTTCTTTATTTTTTTTTTTTTCTTTTCTTCACGAGTCCATACCGTGATTGCAACCAACCGCGAGCGGTCGTGTGGTCTATTCGTCTTTCTTAGATAATTGCTTGGATCGTGGAAAAAAAACAAAAAAAAAAAAAACAACAAAAAAATAAAAGAAGAAGAGAGGAAGAAGAAGAAGAAGAAAAAAACGAACAGTGACCGGCGGTAACGGCGCCTGCCTCGCTTACCTTTTGTCACGGGGGTTATTTCTATAGACACATCGATGAAACTTTTTTTCTTTTTACCTATAGATGAAATTTTATTCGCGGCGAACACGAACATATGGTGTTCATTCTGTGGTGGTTACATTTCGTTCTTTCAATTTCGTTCGTTCGTTCGTTCGAGAAATATATATATATATATAGAGAGAGAGAGAAAGAGAGAGTGAGAGAGAGAAGAAGAAGAAAGAGAATAGAAAAGATTCGATCCTGTAAAAAAAAAATTTAACACCAAAAGCATCGACCATTCTCGTGCTGTGGTTGCGCCTTAAGAACAAAATCCCAGCTCCGCAGAGTTTTTGACTCTGGAATGAATTTGTAAAGGAACACGCGATGGAATAAAGCCAACGAAAAGTATAATTCAAGAAGGACGATCGTATTCTCGACAAGATGGCGTAGCTATTTCTTGCTGGTACCTTCGTCGGTCTTTCTCTTTTAATCTCGCTACGCGACGCCCTTTTGCGACAGGGCCTCTGACAAATGGATTTTTAAGTCTTCCCAGTCTTAGTCGGATCTTCGTCGAATTCGATCAGAGATTCTCAACTTTACTATCTACGTATCTATTTCTGATTATTTCGATACGATCTATAAGATTTGTTTGTCTTAACAACGTTTTGATTTTTACGATCGAAGACTATGATCACTAGACGAGAAAATAGAAGGGAAATTTAGGAATGATTTTTCAATGACAATGTACTCTTTTTTTTTCGATATATTCGATCGACAAAAAAATTAGACGAAAGAGTCACGGTAAGGAGGTAAGTTTTCGGTGGTAGACGAGATTAATAATCTTATTCATGAGTGACCGCAGGCCGACAGAGTACGTTAGAACCAGCGATGCCTTAGCTAGTTCCCACCAGAGAGAGAAGCTACCTGTTATCTTCCCCCCTTCTAAATTATGTTTTTTAATTAAATCCATCGCGCGAGGAGAGGACGAAAAGAAGAGAGAAAGAGATAGATAGATAGATAGAAAGAGAGAGAGAGAGAGAGAGAGAGAAAGAAGTAGGCTGGATACACATTGGTCCATCTACCTCGTTCTCTCTTTCTCTCTCTCTCTCTCTCTCTCTCTCTCTCTCTCTCTCTCTCTTTCTCTTTCTTTCTCGTAACGTGTTACGAAAGGTCCGATTATATAGGTGTGCTATATATACATAGATATATCTATTTATATATGTGTATGCGTGCAAGAAAAAGTCTACCATGGAGCACGAGCATGGCACAAGCATGGCCTCGGGCCAAAACAGGGAGCTATCCAAATTTATTCGGCTATCGGATGAGGCTTCCCCTACTACTCGTCTTCCACTTCTTTTTAACCTTCCCTCCCTCTCCTCTTTTCTTGCTCGTTGATTTCATCCACATCTTTCCGTTTTTTTCTCTTCCTTTTTTATACTTATATCTGTATAGGTATATAAAACTATATATATATATATATATATATATATATATATATATATATGTATGTATGTATATGCACCGTCTTTCGATCCTTCGACAAATTTCAAATTATTTTGGAAGACGCTAACGATTTCCGGGTAAGGGAAAGGACGAATGTAGGATATACTATTCGTAAAAGAATTCATGAAGGTGAAAAAAAAAGAGAAAAAATTACGGTGCTCTGTCGCAAGGTAGAAACTAAAAGAAAGACAGACAAAAAGAGAGAGAGAGAGAGAGAGAGAGAGAGAGAGAGAGAGAGAGAGAGAGAGAGAGAGAGAGAGGAAAAGAAGGATTAGATTACCAATTCATTAGCGCTCGTAAATCTGTTACCCAGTCTCGGCGTTGAATATTAAAGCGAGTATTATCGCCCGGTTGGTTATAACTCCTGGCCAGTTTAAACGGGCAACACCCCCTCGACCTTGTGCCAACGTATAGAAAAATAAAATCTATGTGATCTTCCTGGTATTCCTCCTTACAGAGAAATTTGATCTAACTGTTTAACATTTCATTCGCGAAGGTAATATCTCGCGTAAAATTAAGTTATCGGACTATAGTTATCTATTTCAATGGAAGATAAAAATGATATTCGTTGGAGTTAAATGATCGTTGGTCGTCAAATGATTAATTCAAAGCATGTGGTTGAAAGTCATTCTTGGAGCGAGCAGATTTTTAAAAAATGAATAACTAAATAAATAAAAAGGGTGATGGGGGGTAGAACGAACGGAGTGAAGAGTTCTCGTTTATTCAGCGAGTCGTTGAAGAAAGGAAGAAGAATGAGCGAAGGGAGATTAAGAAAAAAGAAGGGAAAAAAAAGAAAAGAAAAAAGACGAAGAAGACGAGGAAGAAGAAGAAGAAGAAGAAGAAGAAGAAGACGTTGTACGTCGAAGCCTCGAGTCATCCACCTAATTTTCGTTAATGATCCGTCGTGACGACGGCAAGAAAGCAAAAGTCCGGGAAAGGGATCTCCTTTCGCATTTTAGTACGAGAGACTGGTAAAGAGTAGTTTTCGTACGAGCAATCGGTTTTCAACAAAAATCGAGGCCCCTTTTTTAAGACGTTACGTCTTCATTAGGATAATGAGAGCGTTGTAAATCTTATGGAGAACCGTTTGGTGTAAGCTCATCTCTCGCTCTCGAGATTCTAAAATAGGTATATATAGGTACTACTCTCTTTCAATCTATCTTTCTCTTTTTCTCTCTACTTCTTTTTCTTTCGAGTATCAGCAGAAGCAGAAGGACGGAAGCGACTGCATTTGCATGAAGTAATTTAGTGGTACATAAAATTCTGCAGCCAATTAGCGGCGGAGTGTCCGATCTATCGCCCGGCTAGTCGTTTACCACGTTCACTCTACGAACGCTTCTAATTTGGGAAAGGTGACCCCTTTCAAATCTCCCACCTTTTCTCCCTCTCTCTCCCTCCTTTTTCTTTCTCCCTATTTCTTTTTAGCTTTCTCGTATTTTTTTATTTTATTTTATTTTTTTTTTTATTTTCGGTGTAGATACCTTAAACGCGAGTTTACATCTTTCATGGTTTTATCGTCTCCCCGTCAGATCCAACATCGATTTCACGTAAACTTCTTTTTTCTTTTTCTCTAATCTTCTTTTACTTTTTTTCCAGGTAAGTGTTCATTCATTCGAGGGAGTTTGCGAGCGTTAAAGGTAAGGTCTCTTGCCTCTTGGTGATTTTATTAGCGTTTTAATAAACTTAACGTCGTGCGATAAATTAGCGCGAGTCTTAAACTGTTACCGAATAATGCGAACGTAGCTTTTGGTCGTTTCTTTGGTTAGTAGGTAGATAGTTAGGTAGGTAGATAGGTAGGTATGTAGATAGGTAGGTAGGTAGGTAGTTCATAAAACGGAAAATAATGAGAAAGAGATTTCATCTCGAATTTGTTTCGGTCGATTTTATATCTATCTATCTATCTACCTACATACATCCTTACTTTAAATGGTGTTATAATATTTATACGTACTTAGGTATACCTATGCAACTATATCTCCTAGGTAACATATAATGCATCTAAAGTAGATATAGATACCACCTATGCAAGAATAACCGTAAACGATCGTGTTCGCGAGCGAACGAAGAAACGATGGAAAGAACGAACGCTAACGTGAAAGAAAGAACAAGGTAGAGAAGGCGCAAAGTAGAAAATGTCGGGAGCTTCCTATTAGCATATAGACACGGTTGCCTTCCGGCTATGAAGAGAAGCCGGTAGGTAGGCACAAAGAGAGGGGATTGGTGTTTATTAACGGCGTATTCTTAGAGACCGATACACCTAGTCTATTCACTTTGTTCTCGTTAAGATCCTATAAACTCTCGCACGGTTCTTTGCTCTGTCTAAAAGTCTTGTAGATCATTGTCTTGTACATTGTCATTGTAAACAAGAGAGTCGATCATCGTAATTATGTTAATTATTCTCGAAACTTATGGACATACGTTGATTATATCTCGTTAATTTCTATTTGGATATTCCTTTTTTTTTCTTTTCTTTTAGAAGAATCGTCACCATACCGATCGCCATTTAGTCCCGGTCTGACATTACCAGAGTTGTCCTCGTACGCAACGAAAGGAGGCGGAGTTTCTGTTTATCGTCGAACTTCAGGTAGAAAGAGAGAAATGACAGAGAGAGAGAGAGAGAGAGAGAGAGAGAGAGAGAGAGAGAGAGAGAGAGAGAGAGAGAGAGAGAGAAAAAAGAAAGAGTGGGATAGAGGACGTCGTTCGATCGGTACGAAATTTTATTCGTCTCCTAGACCAACCTACCGAAACAACCTCAAGGCCCGTCCCCGTATATTTGAAATTTTATTGCCCGCCTTGCACGGGTGGTCCCGTGCGGCGGCTTTCTTTCAATTACGAGGCTCCAACGTGGAATCAACGTGTAAATAGCGCCGACGCGAAGTAAACCGGCGAAATCGTAGGACGATAAATTAACTCGACATTAGCATTTAAACGATGGCAAGAAGGAGGCCCGAAGGATCTCGATACCGATGACTACCGATTTGCTGAACGACGAGTCGCGAAAGAGAGAAGGAGATATTCTGACAAAAAAAAAAAAAAGAGAGATATTTTTTTTTCGTTCCTCATCAATCGTGTCTTCATTCATCGACTCGTAATCAAATCATACCATTTAAATTAGAAGTAGATAAGTAAGCAAATAATTTACTTAGATCTTTATCGTTAATCATAATAAAGAACAACGCTTTAAAAATGCACTCACTGCTAAAAATGCACCGATGCATCAAACTAAATCTCTTTCCGCGTTTAAAGTTGCGAGCATTAAGAAGTTACTAGTTGCGTGTTCGAGCTCCCGTAACGATATAAAACAGCAGCGACGGCGGTAACAGCAACAGCAACAGCAACAGCAACAGCAACAGCAACAGCAACAGCAATAGCAATAGCAACAGCAGCAGCATCGTTCGATGTGCTAGCAAAAAAGGAACGAGCAGAGGCCAGCCGTCGGGCAACATTGTTATCATAAATTTACAATTTAGTTACGGACGTTTCTGTGAAAATCACTAAAAAGAGAGAGAGAAAGAGAAAGAGGGAAAGAGGAAGAAAGGAAGATCATCGATTTCGAACGGTGATTTCCACGATCGTTTATGACCAACGCCAATTATTAGTAGGATCACACGCTTTCTTAGCATCTCATCTTTTCCCTAGACGTGTCTTTCACAATAAAAATAAAAATAAATAAATAAAGAAAGAAAGAAAGAAAGAGAGAGAGAGAAAGAGAAAGAAATAATAAATAAAAGCGACGTCTGTGTGCAATACGTGCTATATTATCCTTTCTGTAATAATATTCGCGCGCGCCAGGTTTCTTCTTCTTTTTTTTTCGTAAAGATTCGCGGAGGCGAGACGGCTACGTCACGGACGTCAGTGTAAATAATTCATGGAGCGATGCACGAGGTCTCGTTGCTCGAAAAGAGATCGGAAAGGTAGATCGAACGATTCGTCGGTTATTTTACTTGCCAAAGGTTCTTCTTCTTCTTCTTCTTCTTTTTTTTTTTCCTTTCTTTTTCTCCTTTTCTCCTTCCCACTTTCGACCAACAAGACAACATCGGAGACGACTACATACTCGATTGAAACTCTTATTGTTTTGATATGGGGGTTTCCTGCCTCTTTACATTTCTCTCACCCTTACCATTCTTCGTTCTCGCAAGTTGTAATAATAATAATAATAATTTTTCATCGATAAGATTATCTACACTCCTTGCCAAATTCTTAATTCGTAAGTTTTATCTTCGATCGTTCGGTTCGATTCGATTCGGTTCGGTTCGATTCGATTCGATTCGATTCGGTAGATCGGTATGATTAAAAACGTACCTTCTTTCTTTCTTTCTTTTTATTTTCTTCATTTTCCTTTACCTTTACAGATATCTATCTGTCCGTCCGATATAATTTCGTTTCTTTCGTAAATAAGTATTTATGAAACAAGAATCTTCTTTGTAGATAAATGTCCAAGTACTATGCACAGATAACTTTATCGACATTTTCTGTTAGAAAGAATAGTTCGAAGATGTTAGTGAATGTCTTCAATCGAGAAGAGTAAAGAATATTACACGGTATATAGCTGTATTACCTATATACATATATACCTGTTGGAATAAAAAAAAAAAAAGAAAGAAAGAAAAAGAAAAGGGAAATGAGGAGAGAGAGAAAACTTTGACGAGAATGATAAATGTTTCAACCCTTTCCATCAAGCGATATCCGACTTTTATCAAATCTACGGGTTTGCTAGAAGAAACGCTAAGGGAAATGAGGAAGGAATAGAAATTAAAAAAAAAAAAAGAAGGGAAAGAAGAAGAAAGAAAAACAAGAGCTCTAAGCGGAAAGGTATATAGAACGATCGAGGAGACGTCAATCGAGTGCATCACGGTTATCCACGTCTTTACTCTCTCGTCGTTGTTAAATGTCGATAGTTGCAAGAAACGAGTTAGAAACGCTTGGAATTCTCTGCTTCTCTCTCTCTCTCTCTCTCTCTCTCTCTCTCTCTCTCTCTCTCTCTCTTTCGACAAAGAAGAAACAACGTTGTCGTACAAGCCCTACAAGGGCTCTATAATTATAAGGTATCTTATTGCGAGTGTGTAAGGAAGGCTCGTTGGACCTTCTTCGATCCACATTACAGGATCGAGTAGGACACACGAATTGATCGATACGATCGCCGAAGAGTCGAGAAGCAGGTAGGGAAAGAAAGGAAGAAGGATAGAAAGAGATAAAGAGAGAGAGAGAAAGAGAGAAAGAGAGAAATATATATATATATATATATATATATATATATAGTCGTTTACACCTGCCTCGGCCTTCGATCCTTTCGATATATCGACGCTATAGTTGATCCCGATATGGAAAACATAGCCGTTACATCGGTAGTTAGGCATATAAAAAAAATTCATTGGTAACGTACACACACATATACACATACATACATACATTTATTTTTGTTTTGAAATATATATCTGTGCTCATATCGTACCATTGCGACCTTCAATAGACAACGTTTCTTCTGTTCTCTTTGTGTTTACATAGATCACCTTTGTTAATGAATCGAACGTACGCGAGTACATAGCGAACATCGTCAGTCTTTCGTAGGTCGTCGAAGAGGTTACACCTTCTATTCCTTCGTTTGATTAAATTGAATCTTTGATCGTTTATTATATACTACGCTTATTATAAACCATATAAATCGCTTTATAATTACTAGTTTCAATTCTCAACTTGTTTAATAATTCATTAATTACGATTTTTATATATATATATATATGTATGTACAGATACGTATATAATCGAAAGATAACAATCATTCCAATTAGAAAGAACGAATGATAAACAGACTCGAGGAAACATCGTGTACGTTTATGTTATTTTATCTCTTCCGCGGATCAGAAATTCATCTTCGGCGTCGATCGTCGAGTTAGTTGCTAGTGCCTGTTTAAATCGATAAGAAAAATATTGTACCGTCGAGAGGAAGCAATTTAAAGCCATCGCCGTGTACGAGTAAGTAAGGAAGAAAGAAAGAAAGAAAGAAAGAGAGAGAGAGAAGCAAAGAGTAGGTCGAGAAATGTTCGCGTTTTACACGTGGCTTGTAAAGAGAGTCCGTAGTCTTCTTAGTGCCATCTTTTCCTCTTCAGTTCTACTCGCGGTACCCTCCTGATGGCGCCGCGGTAACAAACTGCTACTAAATCACCTTTGGCAGACCGTGAACCCGTTCATCTCGAAGACCGGCGGACGCAGGTGTTGGCTAAAGCGGTCTCAACGAGTAAAGAAAGAAGAAGAGGAAGAAGAAGAAGAAGAAGAGGAGGATCCAATCTCGGACGTGCCGCACCGATGTTATAATATTCCGAAGGAATAAGTAAACGATTACCAGAGCGTGCTGCGGTCTTTCGTGAAAGAAGAAGGCTCATGGTGAAAGACTCAAACTTTTCTAACGACTTCATTTCAACGCCTACTCCACTTCGTCCTTCTTCAATAGGTGCTAATTTAAATCATCGTTCGTTCGTTTCCCGTTTTATTTCGTATATTTAATTCTTTCTTATACCATCTTGACATATATTTAACGATATAATTTTGGACGAGCGAGATTTTCCGATGTACTTGAGTTTTCGATAGAATGATTTTTGATAGGGTATGTATATCTTTGATTTACGTTTATCTTTAAGTTTCGTTATTTCTCTAAGAAGAAGAACACGGCGACGATGAAGATGAAGAAGATGATTCGTTTTGGAAATTTCGAAGTTTAGCACGTGGCATCGATAGAAAACGTCACTTTAACTTCGTCCCACCTTCGGCGAATGGAAAACAAAGGATGCGTTTGCACCGATCACGTAACGAGACGGAAAGTATAGCTTCGAGCGCAACTATGAATTATACGGGCCGCGATTATAGGTATTACGCGCATGTAGCGACCGTAAACGGTTGTACGTTGTGCTAGAGAGGTCGCTAAAGAGGACCACGAGTTGTTTTGTTTTTGTTCCTCTTCTGTTTTCTTTCCTCTTTTTTTTTTTCTCTGTCTCACTTGATAAACTTACTTACACGACAGATGAATCATCGTTGTTATTAATTCGTTCGTTCTTGATATACGCATTTCGAGATATACATTGTTAATGCGAAAGAAAAAAACATAGGAAGGAGAAAAAGAAGAAGAAGAAGGAAAAGAAGAGAGAAAAAAAAAGAAGATTCGTTGGATCATTTCTGCGTAAAGTAAATTTTCTACGCACGTGTGTTTGTGTGTGTAAGTATACATATTTTTTTCTTCTTCGTGTTTCCTTCTTTTTCTTTTTTTTCAACGCGGTTCACGTAATTATTGCTGTTCGTTGCGTTAAGATCACGACAAGATGGCCGAAGCTTTTCAACTTTTTGATAATGGTTAAAGATAACAGAAGAGGGTAAAGAGAGAGGAAAAGAAGGAGAGAGAAAGGGAGAGAGAGAGAGAGAGAGAGAGAGTCCTGCGAAAATCGTCGAAGCCGACGATTATCACTCGTTCGACGTACGCGAGCCGTATCGCTCGCTTGTCTCGGGCAAATTGGCTCGCGTGTCTTCCGGCCGAAGCTCGTGGAATTTATGGCTTCATCGTGCTTTCTCATCTTATGTCGTTACCCTCAACGTCCTATCTATTCTGCGTTAGGTAGAGAAACAAGTGGACGTTTTTTCTTTTTTTTTTCTTTTTCTTTTTTATTGTTTTTTTTTCGTCAATAGACATCGAGCCACCATAAGTATCTACCTACCTATCTACCTACCTACCTACCTAAATATCATTTTCGTTTTTTATGAGTACAACGAAATGCCAATATACAAGAAGAATAATTCTCGTCCGTAGACATTGCGAATTATTTGTAACAAGGTATCGTACATAGATCACGGTGTTAGTCATTGAAAATTGCACTTTAAAGAGCTCGTAAATAGAGCTTGCGAAGTGCGCTCGAATGTTAACGCTTCGGATCGCTGCAATTTGCAAAGTGAATGGGATCGTACTAACATGGTTTGTAAGAAAGGAAAAGGATTTGCCACGAGAGAGAATATTCGTTCTTTCATGCTTCGACGAATGAAATATTATTGGGTAAGAATGTTTTCGCGATATCGATGATTTCATTTTTGTATTAATTGCTTGAACATTTTTCTATGCGATTTATAATAGTTTATAGCTCGTATAGATGTAGAAGTATAATATGTAGAATCGTGGCAAATTGAATAACCGACGATCTTCTTAATTCGATTTGAAGATCATGTTCATGTATGTGGGATCGGTTTATCAGATCGTTTCTATTGAATCAGTCCATTAGTAGTCCATCTAAACCCTTCGGATATCCCTCTCTCTCTCTCTCTCTCTCTCTCTCTCTCTCTCTCTCTCTCTCTCTCTCTCTCTCTCTCGCTTTTTCTCTTTCTTTCTTTTTCTATTCGCTAGACACGTTTCCTCGTCGCAAAATCCACCCTCGACCATCGCGATTGGTTTTACGCGTAGATCTCTGCAACAGACTGTGACATATTAGGTTACCCCTCGAGGATATCATCCCTGTTTAAGAGACCCATAAAGAGAGGGTGACTCTAAAAGTAAATTTATTGTTTCGCGATGTTTAGTGGCCGAACGAAAGCCGTGGGAGCGAACGTCGTTCTTTCCCTCGTTCTATAATAATATCTTTTCAACGTACTTAAAGAACTTTAATTCATCTTGATTAACTAATTGAATTAATTGAATGGAATTTTTATTTTTATCTAATTCCTTTGATCGCTCTAATTACTTATTCTATTACTGTAATTATTTGTAAGTTATTAATTTAACGATTTATATGGTATATTCGTAGGAATATTTTTTATTGGAATTGGTTGGAAATATAACGAATTCATAGATTTAGAATATTTCAAATTTTCGAAAAGAGAATTTTTGCCGAACAATAAAGCGTTCTCGACGATACGGACCCGGTGCAAAGAGTAGTCCGGCAAAGAGTAGTCGGGCCAACGCTTTTTCGGAGAATTTATGGTCCCTCTTTATCGGCATGAAATTCGGAACGGGGAAAAGCCGCTCTCCATAAAAATTCATAGCTTGCGTAAACGTCTCTTCGCTTCTCGGCCACACTTGACAAACTGCGGTCTATCCCTTCGTTTCACGAGATATCGATCTTTCCACACTATGTGTATATCTATCTGTCTATCTATATACATATATCACTGTAATATTTTTATTCGTGGTTCTTCGAAAAAAAAAGAGAAAAAAGAAAAAGTAGAAGGTCGAATGACGAGTGAAAGAAGAAAAGGAAAAGAAGATATAAAGCGAGGTAAAAGACATATTACTTTGATTATCGTTAGAAACAAAAAAAAAATATAGAAAAACGTGAAGTATATTTAAATGAATCGATCGTGAAATAACGACACCACTTATATAACGCGTATCTATTGCGAGAAGAACTTAAGTGTAACGCGTATAGAAAGAGGAAGGTAGTCGTTCGTTCGTTCGTTCGTTCGTTCGTTCGTTCGTTCGTCGAGAAAGAAAATCTAGTCGCGTGACGAAAAAATGGAAAGGAAATGAGGCGAAACGGGAACGCACGGCGTAGATTTATACGCGGCTTATACATAGTAGAAGTAACTACGCGTATATACGTTTAGTTCAAGATATCGTGATAGCTCAAAGTGTTCACAAGCAAACCTCGTGCGAGTCACACGTGTCCCGATACTTTCCTATCGTTTAACGAAGCGTTCGATCTTTCGAAGGCTAACGGTACTAATGCGAACCCTCGCGACGTATTTCTATTTCTTCGACGACGCCTCGAAACTGGATAATTCCTTACTTGCGAGTAAAAGAAACGAAAAAAGAAATGACGAAGGAGGAAGGAAAAAAAAAACAAGAATTAAATCGCAAAGAGAAAAGAAAAAAAAAGGGAATTAAAAGGGAAAAGAAATATTAATGAAAAAGAAGAAGAAAGAAAGAAAGAAAAAAAAAAAAGAAACGTGCCGCAGACTCACATAGCGAGAGTCACAGCCAAATGCAAATTATCCGCTTTCGCGCTCGTGCCTTTTTCTTTCTACCTTTTCTTCTTTTTTTCTTTTTTCTTTTACCCTTCTCCACTTCTCTCATTTTACAATCGAGAAACACGGCTACCGCGCAAGTAAATCAACGAGAGATAGGAATTTTTCACGATTACGTTACGGAGTTGTAGAGGTTGGTAGGTAGATATCTACCTACCTACCTACCTACCTACCTACCTACCTACCTACCTACCTACCTACCTACCTACCTACCTCGTCTCGATTTCATCGACGTCGATATGATTTACGCGATAATCGATTAAACTGCTTGTGCCTTTAAGCTTACAACCCAAGCAACTTCCTATGTATTCGTCGATCGGTTCGCTTTTGCAAACGAGTTTCGCGGTCGATCAAGGCCGTCGACCACATTGCAGAGAGTTACGAATGTTGTCCGTTTGGTCCATGCAAAGAAATATTTAACAACAGCTTTCTTCGATTTCGAAAATATGGAAAAATCGAGACTACGTTACGCAAGGTCTTCGAAGAAACGTCTAAGCTAATCTAGCTTAGCTAGCCAGCTAACTGCTAGCTGGTAAGCTAACTCGTAAAAACACTTCGTGTTTGGCGCCCGCACGGAAAAACAACTCGAACTCGAGCACGGTGCAGTTCCACGGAGTAAATTTAATATCGATTCCGCTGCATTCCGGTGTAAACATGCCTCGCAATTATCCCGGCCATTATTCGTAACTCCTTGGTTCCTCCTTTACTTCGTGAGGCACACGCAACGCGATCAGCCTTTTCCTCCTCCTCCTCCTCTTCTTCTTCTTATTCTCTTCTTTTTCTTCTTCTTATTCTTCTTCTTGTTCTTCTTCTTGTTCTTCTTCTTCTTCTTCTTCTTCTCTTATCCCTTTTGCCGAGAGCCGATAGGTCGCGCAAGGTGCACGAGAAGAAGAAGAAGAAGAAGAAGAAGAAGAAGAAGAAGAAGAGGAAGAAAAATAAGGAAGAAAAGATGAACACGACCATATGCATCTGCTAAAAGATGAAAATCGCGGGCAAACTTTTGACGTGTTCGGTATATGCCGGAAGTTTTTGCTGAGAGAATCCCGGAAGGGTTCGTTGCACCCTACATTCGTATTACCGTGTGTGAGAAAAGCTGATCTCTCTTTCTCTCTCTTTTTCTCGTATTTCTCGAGCGTTCGCGTGCCGATCATTCGACTTCCTTTGTCACCTTAAGAACTATGTTGCCCCGTCATTTTTACGGTTTCTCTCGTGAGAGAACAAAATTTTTCTTTTTTCTGAAAAATTCGAGAGAAGAGAAGAAACGAACCGAGAAGAGGAGAACAACAATGAAAAAAAGGAAAAGAGAGGAAAAAGAAAGAGAGAAAAAGGTGAGGACGCAATGTCGGTGAGCATGATCGGTCCGATAAATCATCGGGAACTCTCATGGAGGAGAGCAACGTATATACTCTGTTTTGGCTCGGTCACCACAGGGGGTTGGCACCCCTGCGGAGAATCCCTGCCATGCTGCCACGCTTCTTTCTTTCTACGTTCAAAGGTGTCGGGCACACCACTGCTCGAGCATTGTCCAACTCATTCTCGATTACGGTGATACAACATCGAGATAAACGAGCCGATCGAAATATTTCAAGGAGGTCTCTCGGGTAGGACATTAAGGTATTTAAAGATTTGCAAAAGAATCTCTTTGCAGTTGTTATTAGTCTCTGAGTTCCATATATGTATATATATATATATAGTACTTAATACATATATATATATATATATATATATATATATATAGTACTTAAAGAAAAAACTGTAGTTAGGCTATTTGCATGTAATTCGAGAAAAGAGACTCGTTAATAATCGTTTTCCACTTTACTCGAACGTGGGTTGCACGCCCGGAGGTGTCGAACCGATCGTCTATCGTTCGCTCTTTTCCCATGATGGTCCCTCGAATGACGCTGACTCGCGATGATACGTCACGATAATGGCTGGTAATTCGACGTAGCATCGGTAAAGAAGTGAAAGAGAGAGAGAGAGAGAGAGAGAGAGAGAGAGAGAGAGAGAGAGAGAGAGAGAGAGAGAGAGAGAGAGAGAGAGAGAGAGAGAGAGACTCGTGTCTGAGCCTACGAGGAATATTGTTTACAGCATTAAGCGAGAGAGAAAAAGAGAAAGATAGAGAGAGAGTTCTTCAGGCTTTTCAATTATCGAACCTCCAAGCGATATGATGATGGCTCGATGCAAGAAGGCACGTATAACTCGCTACAGGCCGTTACACGCGCCTAGTAAACCCACATGCAGTCCTGTATCTATCAAATTACAGCTTCTCGATCTTCTTCTTAGTACACGAGTTTTGGTATACTTTAGAAAGGATTGTTTATCGTAATATTTTTGTTTACTTTGTAGAAAATCAATGAACTTGATAGAGGACATTTTGTATCGTACGATGTAGGTATATCTTTCTCGCAGTAGACGAGATTTGATAACTTTAGGAAGGACTGTGCATCGTAATTTTTTTTTCTCTACTTCGTAGAAAATCAACGAACTTTATACAGGATTATTATTTGAGATTTATATATATATATATATATATATATATATTAAAATTATTATATATTTAAATTATTTTGAGAACATTATCAATGACGTTCCTTGATCTTTAGCTAATATCATCGAAGAGATACGGGGCATTGACCATCAAGCAGATCACCAGGTCTCTTTACGTTGCATTGTTCGCTGAATAATTTCGTTCGCGACGATACGTCGGTATAATGACCGATAATTTCGCTCGTGCGTGCAACGAGAACATCGACGTGCACGATGATGATGAAGTCAGAAAGAGAAATGAGTGAGAGAGAGAGAGAGAGAAAGAGAAAAGGAGAAAGAGGGATAGAACTTGGCTTTTCAATTATCGAACTATCGAGACAGACAGACAGACAGACAGAGAGAAAGAGAGAGAGAGAGAGAGAGAGAGACGATTTCTAAGTAGATGTACTTGTGTGTGTGTGTGTGTGTAGACACACGTTCGTAAATAAGAAGCATAAACGAAAGAGCTTGTCTTAGCCAATTTACGCGAACTGAAATTACTCGACGAATTTTGCAGCTTAAATAGTTATGGTCCCCTTCTCGTTCGATAATTGAGGTACACTTTCTTTAAAAATGGTTATAATTTGTGAGAAAAAAAAGAAGCAAGAGAAAAAGAAAGAAATTTCCACGTCTTCGAGGAAGGTACATTGTCTGTGTAAGAGCAGGTCAATCGATGTCAAGAACGATTAAGAAATTTGAAGGGTGATCATTCTCAGGGATTTATTATCGCGAATAATATGTTTTACGAATTCTTAATATCTATCAATGAAATAATACACACAGATAAACATACATGCATGTACATATAAAAACAGACGGATTAAAATTTCGTCAGAAGTGGAATTAATTCTTTGATTCTATCGAAAATCGATACGTTAAAACGTCGTATTTTGGTTTTCGATGGAAAAAAAAAATTAACGACCTAGTAACAAAATAGAATACGGTTTCTGAGAACGATCAATCATATCTAAAAACGGTTTTCCAAGGGTAAACGTTTCAGGAAGAATGGCAGCCATATTGTCACATCGTAGAACATCTGCCAGTTTCATGCTCGAATCTACGAAACGAACTACTATGTCGAAGAGAATCGAAAATCAGTAGAGTCTTAAAGAGGAATGTGATTTCTTACTTGAACTATCTTTATTTTTATCGATGAAAATAATTCATTCTGAAGATTTTTATTCGTATGATGTCTGTAAATAGGTATATATATATCTTTTTCGAGAAAAAACCATCTTTTATTTAGTGTTTCATTTTACACGGTGATATGTCGTATAAAGTAGCACATTATCGAAAAGAAGAAAATTTATCGTTGATTTATTCACGATGATATGTGTGTGTAAAAGAGAGAGAGAGAAAGGAAAAAAGAGAAGAAGAGAGAGAAAAAGAAAGATACAGATATACAGAGACAGAAAGAGAGAGAGAGAGGGAGAGAGAGAGAGAGAGAGAGAGAGTAAGAGAGTAAGAGAGTAAAAGACTCTCGTAAAATCGGCGACGATTATAAAACGATTTTCAACGAGCTCGCACGAGTAGGTATACCATAACCGCTGGGAGTTTTGTAACTCGCAATTTACACCGGAGAATCCTGCGGTTTTGATCACACGAGCTTTCCCAACGAGACCACATCGTTTTTCGCACGTTCTGAAGTGGGTAGGTATCATAAACGTTACGAGGAGAGATATTATCGTCATATATCTTTCTCTCTCTCTCTCTCTCTCTCTCTCTTTTAATGTCAGTAGCTTAAAAATTTCGGGAAATAAATAAATTCGTTCGTACAAAGTATCTATAGCCTTCGGGTAAATATCTCGTGTCGTGCGATCTCTCGATGAAGAAAAAGAAAAAAGATGGGAAAAGAAGGAACAAAAAATAAGAAGAAGATGATGAAGAAGATGATGTAGAAGATGATGAAGAGGAGGAGGAGGAGAATTGCGTGTTTTTTTCGGTAGATTGCGGTTTAAGATTTAAGGAAATAAGGTCTAGCTAGCCCTCTCTTCTAGGATAGCCGTCTACTTCTCCTTTCCCTCAGAAATAGGACAAATTAGGATGGCATTTTCGTGGGGCATCCGGTGTGCTCCCAGGTAAAGCCTCTTAAAGGCTCGCATAAAAAGGCCTTCTCGCTTCTCTCTCTCTCTCTCTCTCTCTATCTATCTATCTATCTCTCTTTCTCTCTTTCTCTCTATTTTTCTCTTGGTTCAGTGTGATCCCATGAAAGGGATTCAAAGATTTTTGCGACAAACTCCCAGCTCGACAGTCACCAGTTCGCAGTCCATTGTTGTCCTTGAAAATGTCAACGGTGGCGACCCTCGAGAAAAGACTCTTTTACTTCTTTTTACTTTGTCAATCCCTCCCCACTTTCCTCTCTCTCTCTCTCTCTCTCTCTCTTTTCTCTCTCTCTCTCTCTTCTCGAGGAATCGGATTATCGGATTACCGATAGTAAAAGTGAAGTGGACCGATGTAGAAAAGGAAAACCGGAAAACGATGTCACCCGAATGTTCTCTCCTGAGTTTGACAGGTGTAACTGCCTGTTGAAGTATTAAATATTAGGTATCAGTTGATAGATACCTTATGTGTTGATAGATCAGAGAGAAAGAAGAGTGCTTTTTAACTTTTCAATAAAAGTCGATTTGCCGTATATCATGATCGACAGTTTGTGGAAGATAAGATCATTAATAATTTCTTGGATATGATCGAAGTTCTTACGCGTATGCAGGTACGAAAGGAGGGAAGGAGAAAGAGGGATGGAAGTAGAGTATGTATGGAAAGCTTTCGTTACGATAATAGAGAAAGAGAGAGAGATATATATATTATGTCAATAAATGAGAAGAGGAGGTGCCACGGCTTTGCTTCGTGAATTAGTGAAAATCGTTCGTAGAATAAGAACTCGTCGATCGATATATACATACGAAGGTATTAAGTATTGACGTATTATCGATTCAGTTTGAGAAATAGCCATTGGTCATGTCGATTCTTCTGTGTGTGCTCGAATAAACGGGTCGTTTGGAATGAAGAAAAAAAGAAAAAGAAAGAAGAAAATAGAAGAAGAGAATAAATAGATCGACGGTACAATTTACAAAGGAAGAAGAAAAAGAAAAAAAAATGAGGCTGAGCGAATGAAAAGGGAAACAACAACGTGCGAATACGATCGACGAAAAATTTGATCAAAAAAATTTCGAAAGGACGTAAGGTTCGTCCTTCGTATGACGTATGAGAGAGAAACAGAGAGAAAGAGAGAGAGAGAGAGAGAAAGTATCCTATCTTCGCACGTATCTTCCCATTGGATAGGATCGAGAGGAAGTAGGCATCGTGTTTCCTACTCACGCATCCTGTCAAGTGGATCCTCTAGGAGGCACAAAGGAGATCAGACAAATAATTGGCTCCTAGGGTGCACAGGTAGGAAGGAGAGAGGACCCTGTCCGTTTCATTTCTAAAAACCTTGCGCAAGGACCATTGTCCTGAAGGACACTCGATACATTTAGAAAAATACTTCGATAGATAGGGAGGAAATAGAAGGGCAAATCTTATTCTTTCGATTTGTAAACAATTTTATAGATTGTGGGTGTCGTTACTATTTTCGATTTTTATAGATAATATATTTTTTTACTTGTCGACGTAATATGTTGTTTCGATCGAGCGACGTAATTATTCTGCGTTAATGGTTATAATTTAATTTCTCGATTCGAGTGCGAATAATTATTCCCTGTTTTTTTTTTCTTTCTTTTTTGTTTTTCTTTTTGTCCATCGTGAGATTTATTTTCAAGCTCGATACGAGAGATAGAGAGAGGGAAAGAGAGAGATAGAGAGAGATGGACGAAGCAGAGGAAAAAACAGATTTCTGGTTACTTAATAAATATACTTGCCTTTCACTTCGGTGTCTACGGATTTAATTACTTTTTTAGGTCGACTCGTAAATCATTCCGACGGGAGTGCGTTCTTCCTGCCGAGTCATAAAATAAAGAGTTCAAGCCAAGACGTAGAGAACAACTTTGAACACGTGTCGTCGAGGTTGGAAAAGGATTCAGTATGCCACTCGATTCGTTTCGAGAGAAAGAGGAGAATAAGAAAAAGAGAGAGAGAGAGAGAGAAAAAAAGGAGATGGAACAAGTCTTTAAGAATTGCCGCTTCTGTCAAAACAGGTCGGATCATCCGGGATGATCGTGGACTTATCTCAGGATCTAGTCGATAATAATGGACCTTTATGTTACTTTTGCTGAAGCTTTTTTTTTCTTTTTTCTTTCTTCTTGAAAAAAAAGTTCTTCGAAAACGACGATCGATCGGTATTGATGAAAAAATAATAGTTAGCATCGAAACGTAGCATGGACTCGAATTATTTTTTTAACGTAGATACGTAGAATATTTCGATCGTGTAAGCGTACGTCGAAATCGTTCAACGTGAATGAAGAGAACTTAGATCGTAATCTAGATAGAATGTTAGCAGGTTACAAGACCAAC
Organism: Vespula vulgaris; assembly: GCF_905475345.1. NCBI lineage: Eukaryota > Metazoa > Arthropoda > Insecta > Hymenoptera > Vespidae > Vespula > Vespula vulgaris. Next base: position 5,576,710 of record NC_066592.1, read on the forward strand.
CGATGAGAGATCGTTTAAAAGATGAACGAAAAGAGTCAAAGATGGAAGTTATCTCTTAGAAGGTTCGAACGGTGCGACACCTCTTTCAAAATGGCTACTAATTTGTCCTACCGACAAGATCTTTTATCGGTACTTCGTAAGGGTACCGTCGAAAGGCGACGGTAGCGGTTGATCCCAAAAATCGATCTTTCTTTTCTACCTGCTGTTAGGATTAAGATCCCTATCCGAAAGAAGATGAAACGATCTATCGACCTAAAGCAGAAGGCATCGGGATAACTCTTCTTCTTTCTTTTTTTTTTCTTTCTTTCCCTTGTCCTTTTCTTTCTTTTTTTATTTTTTTAGAATTCTATCGTATCCATTTCGATGATTTTTTAATGTTAAGTAAACTTACTAATATATAAAAGAAGTGGAAGGAAAACGATTCAGTAGCGTTCATAGTTAATAATAACCGAAAGGAGTAGTTTGTAAAATAAATATCATATTCTCTAGATGATCAAATCTAAAGCCAGTAAATAATCTAAATACATAGAATGTATTAATAAAAGAACAAAAGAACGAGAGGAAAAGATAGAAAATGAAAAAAACCGATCGGCCTGAGACTCACCACATGTCCATGAGCGGGTGACTTGGCGATGGATTGCAGCTGCGGATAAAGTTGACCAGCCGCGGCTGGTGTCATGTCGGTCAGCATGTCGTTAGGTCCTTCGACACTTGGACCGAATGTTAAAGCGACTCGTTTTCACCAAAAGGGCGTTGCGTCTTTTTCCTCCCTCCCTCCCTCTCCCTCTCTCTCCCTCTCTCTATCTATCTATCTTATTATCTCTATCCGTTTCTCTTTTTTCCTTAGCAAAATCGAAAAAAAAAATGTAGTCTTGTCTTTTCGTCGCGTTCGCGTTTTTTTCCTCTTTTGCGAAACGTCAACACACCAGCACACGAAAATCACGGCCGAAGATAACGACGACGACAACGACGAAGACGAAGACGAAGACGAAGGAACAACGAACAACGACGGCAAGAGAGAACGTACGATCGAGAACGAACGGTATCTCTCGAGACTACTCAGTGCGTGAATCGGCACGGGCTGAAGGAGCTGAGTGTTGCGTGTACCGTCGGAAAAAAAGCTTGACTCGAGCTGGTTGAAGGAACCGGTTAACGTGGTTCCCGCTCTTCGCCCCGTGACAGACTGCCGGCCAACCGATCGGCTTTCCCCGATCACGGCCGGGGGAATGGTGCACGTAGCGGAGGAGGTAGTAGTAGGTTGGAGAGCCGGCTCTGTGTGCCCCGGGCGAGGACGCAGTGGGCGTTCCAACGGAACTAGAACCCGGCCGAATAGGCGGTACCTGAACCTTGTTGAGTCCACGCCTATGTGCGTGTACAAGCTCCGCCTTATTACAGCGTTACCTTACATTCCGGTTCTATTCGATCCCCTACCAGTGAACTCTAGCGAACCCCCACTTGGTAACATCGTCCAACCTCTCTTTCCATCTCCCTCGTGCGTTCTCATCCGACCCCTTTCTTCTTCCTTCTCTCACGAACGAGTCGACTTATCCGTCGAAATGCGCGCGCATCGCTCTCTGAGTCGCCGCCGTCGCCGTTGTTCTTCGTCTTTTGAAAGGGAAGGGGCACGCGCGACGAACACTTGGCTTGCTTGCTTCCTTGCTTGCTTGCTTGCTTCCTCGCTTGCTTGCTTGCTTACTTGCTTGCTTGCTTGCTTGCTTGCTTACTTGCTGTGTATATTTCTCTCTGTCTTTCTGTCTATCTTTCTCTTCCTTTCTCTCTCTCTCTCTCTCTCTTTCTCTCTCCTTCTTCTTCTCTTATTCGCTGTTTCAGTCACTGAGTTCGTCCCGCTTGTTCGATCGACTCCTCTCCTTCGTCGTCGTTCCTTACTTCGCGGATCGAGCCACTCTACGTGACCCGGAGCCCTCCTATCGGCGTTCTCCCATAGTAACGGTATGCCTGTCATTGTTATTTAAATATCGACGCACCAAACCACGTCCCGTTATTATTTCTCCACGATGGGAATGCCCCGACTAGTAGTATTAGTACTAGCTGTACTGGTAGTAGTAGGCAGATATTTACGTACGACACGTTAAACTTTTCCCTTGATATTTTAATGGAATTTTAACCTGTATATAAAGTTAATGTACCATTTTGTACGGTATAATAATAATGATGATGATGACGAAATACCCTCCTCGGTATGGAAAACTATTAGAATCTTGGATATCATAATGCCGCTGCCGCCGCCGCAGTCTTCTCCAACGATCCGCGTAAAGTTGCCCGAGAGAATCACCGGTATATATCGTCTCGTCTCGCGCCTAATGCGATTTTAATCGCGGAGTTTGAATTTCAAATGCTTATCGACTACGTCTTATAAAGCGGAACGCTCTCGGTAAAATGTACGACGAAGAAGGAACCAATTATCATTCTTCGAGTCAGTGGCGTCTTCCCGTTGACTTTTATGTTTAATATCGATCGTATCTTTCAGCGATCGATTACAGCGATTATCAGAAACTCATTACGTTCTTCTTGGAAATAGATAGAATTAGAAACATCGGAATGATAAGAGACCGAAGAAAAAAAAAAAGAAAATATCGACGAAATAAATGAATCAAGAACGAAGAACGCCCGCGAGTTCTTTTTACCTTTTCCTTTTATTTTATTTTATATATTTTTTTTTTCTCTTTCTCGGAGGGACGAACGAATAAAAACGAGGAAAAAAAAGAAGAAAATTAGGCAAGGTATACCATGCTAATCCGACTCGAATTAGGTAGAGGCGAGAATAAGTAGAAGATAAGTGTCTACGCCAGTGATCCGGTCGCGACGTGGACGAGAACGCGTCAGGCTCGCATTAGGACCTAATTTTCCATAATGGAAGAAGACTGCGGCGCCACTGCGGCGGGACGAGCATCTAATCGCGGTCCATTCATAACCGCTCTTCGTGCTTCTTCTTCTTCTTCTTCTTCTCCTTCTTCTCCTTCTTCTTCTTCTTCTTCTTCACCGACAACAACGCGTAATAGTAAGCAAGTGCTATATGTCGCGGCCGAGATTTCTGCGGACAATTTGCGCATTAATATCTGACCAATGGCGGTCGCCATCAATTTCTTAATGTTCGAGCATAGTAAGTTGGTAAGTTGGTAAGTAGGTACTACCTAGTCCACAATGACTACTAGTCGCAATCGAGCAAAGGAAGAAAAAAGGAATGATAAAACGAACGACGATATATTATATATTAGTAACCATTTGAACGATCGAAGAAGGAAATTTCGAAGAAGTGAACTGGTGGTTCCGTGATTATTCTCTCCTTATTTCTCTCCTTCACCCTTATCTCTGTCTCTTTTTCATCTTCATACCCATCGTCCTTTCTCGATGCGTGAGAAATCGAAAACATAATTTCCGATGATAAAACGGTACCTCGGAACAAGCCGATTTCCGTTCGAATCTCACGCGACGGTACAATACAGGAAGAAAGGGCAATCTCCTAGAGAGAAAAAAAATTATTTCGCGGAACGAGGGCGATCGGGTTTTCTTCCTTCTCTCTCTCTCTCTCTCTGTCTGTCTTTCCTTGTCTTTTTATCTCTTTCTCTTTCTCTTTCTGAACACGTAGTTGAAGGAGGCGATGATGCGTAGATCGCGTGCTATCGGACCACAAAAGGTGCGATCCACCCTTAACGTAGGACAGGGTGGTAGGAAAAGTATGATGGTGTGCGATCGTGTCGGTCGTATGATAGTAACCCGGAACAAGGGATGTTTTACAACGAGAGGCACGAATCGAACGCGCGCCGCCTTTTAACGTCGACTACCAAAGCCGATGCTCGTTGGACCGTGCGAAGCAAACGCTTACGTAATATCCGCGAGGGTGGCTTTTGTCGAACGTCGAACGCGCGCCTAGCTGCGCGATATCACGGAAAATCGCATTCAATGAACCTTCACGCTTTTGCAATCCATTCTCATGGGAATGCTTGTGTATCTATCTATCTGTATGTGTGTGTGTGTGTGTGTGTTTAGAAAAAAAAGGAAACGAACGTTGAAGAAGGATAATGTTCGTTCTTCGAGGGTTAGTATGAAAAGAGAAAGAAGAAAAGGATAGATAAAAGATTCCTTTCTCCCGATCATCACGAAATTGCAATAGTAAGACTACTTATGTAAGAATAATGACGAATGTTGGAGCGTAAAAGATAGTAAAACTAGTTGCTGTAAAAACACGGTTAAATCTATCTGAAAGGATAATAACCATTTGCCACTAATTGCCATGTGTACTTTCCATGGAAATGATTACCGATGGATAAAGCGAGATCGCGGAGGTTTTATGGTTGTTGATATTAAACGGTAGAGAATTTACATAGTTAGATATTTATCTTAGCTGGATTATTAGAGATATATCTAGTATTATTTATATAAATGAAAAGGTAAAATTGTAAAGGTAAAATTAGTTATCTTGAGGGTTAGATATATTAAAGAAGAATTCAACGACTTCCGCGATTCCGATCGATCGGATATCGGACGTTCGAAAGCCGATGAATCGGCGATCGTTACTCGAGTGCAGGGTTGAAAGGGAAAATGGGACCGGGGGACCCCTTCACGGGGGCGGTTAATGACAGGGCGGCCTTGTGGAGCGAAAATGGCCCGCGTCGGGACCTGAGTGGAAAAGAGAAGGAGAGAGAGAGAGAGAGAGGAAGAAAAAGAGAGATAAAGAGAGGAAGAGAGAGAGAGAGAGAGAGAGAGAGAGAGAGAGAGCCTCTTTATACAGCCATGTGGCCATCGGGAGTTGCTGATGGACTAATAATTACCTCGGGAAGAAGCATCGTATAAAGTCGAAGCCAAGACCATCCGAAAATGAAGATTCACCTTCAGCAGCTTGTAGATGCACAGTGAACTTGTTCGCGTTCCTACCAAGTAGATAGCTAACAACGTGTACGCATACATGTAAGTACCCACCTTGAGAACCCTTAATCACTACTCGATCCGTTAACTTCGATCGATCATCGATCTCTCGTACCTTCCATTTTTTTTTCTCTTCGTTTCTTCCGAATAATACGAACGTCAACGAATGTCAAGAAAAGGAAGAAAAAAATAATAAAGAAGGAAATAGAAAGAGAGAAAGAGAGACAAAAGATCCCATTGGCTTTGTTAATAAAAATTACATGATATTTCGTGTCCGTAAAATCCATTAAAACGGTGCACAGATTCACATGGAATCGATTGTTAAAAACACGCCACAAACATTATTGCGTCAACTCTGTCACAAAGTTTCATAAATCAAACACTTACACACGGTTTGTCCACAATATATATATATATATATATATATATATATATATAAAGAGAGAGAGAGAGAGAGAGAGAGAGAGAGAGAGAGAGAGAAAGCTTCGATAAGTGCATACAAGTATTTACATGTATACATATATAGGTATTCTTTGAAGAAAGCCGAGCACACCTGTTTAATTTATGGCACGCAACTTTCGATGCGACCTTAAAACTTCTCTTATGCTCTTTTTCTTCTTCTTTCTTTTTTCTTTTCTCTCTCTTTCTCTCTTTCTCTCTCATCCGTGATTATCGACGTTCGAAGAGTTAAAAGTTTTCTCTTGTGAAAGACATAACGGTGGTATCCTATAATCTTCTTCCGTTGTCCTTTTTGTTTCTTTTCTTCCTTATATTTTAATTATTATTATTATTATCATCTTCTCTTTTTTTTTATTCTAATCGATCAATTCCTAAATCGTGAGCCAGCTAATTGTACCCCTCGGAACAACTAAAAAAAAAGAAAAAAAAGAAAGAAAGAGAACGGGCTTCCCCGCGTACTATTCATATCGTCATTAATACTAAGAGACACCATATCGAGCTTGGATTATTATAGACGAGTTCGACATCGATTTTGCATGTAATTCGAGCGACAACGAATATCGCGTGATATTTTTAGCCGATTACATAGTCGATCTTTCTGTCCTCTCGAACTGGATATTAGGTATCTATTAAAAGCTAACGTTTCGCGATTAAACGAGAAAATATCTAAGAAAAAAAGAAAGAAAGAAAGAAAGAAACTCGACTGAGATTTACTGTCTCGTACGAGGAACGAACGTGATCTAGATGGTTCATGTTTTTGCTCATGTTTCTCTTTTGCTTTTTAAAACCTGGCGTATTACTCGTAACACCATCCTCGTACCCCCTATACCACCGATACTCTTGAGACGTCTCTTAGCCTTTTAGATTTATGGAGTGTTTCTAATGCAAAGATCCATCCCACTCGAGATAGTCAGGATCCTTTAGGCTCGTCGTTGACGACCTCGCAACTCGCAAAACTCTTTATAATCTTCACGAACCTTAGTTAATGACCAAGTCGTGCTAAAAACGAATCCCTGAGAACGTTTATCTTTGTAAAGTGATTACTTTTTTTTCGTTTTCTCTCTCTCTTTCTCTCTTTCTTTTTTTTTTTTATAAACTACGAAAAATCATCTCGACCGAATCGGGAAAATCGAATATCAAGAATGAATTCTTTGAGAAGAAAGCGTGAAAAATTAATGATAAAGGTGGAAACAATTAGTCCGGTGAAGGACCCCTGACAAATTCACGCGCATGTTCCTTGGAAGTTGAGATTGCAAAATGACGTGCAAACTGAGGGACGCCCTCGTCCGCCTCCTGGCAATACGGTAATCACTATAATTACGTATCGAGCCCTTATATTAATATCCCCTAGCCACGTCTTTCTCTCTCTTTCTCTCTCTCTCTCTCTCTCTCTCTCTCTCTCTTTCTTGCGCTACTGCTTTCATTCCATCTTTCTCTCTCTCTTTCTCTCTGTCTCTCTCTTTCTTTCTCTCTCTTTCCTCTTTCTTTCTCTTTTATTTCGTTTTTCTTCGAAATCACAAAGCTGACATTTTTCCAATCCTTCACGTATGTCAAATCGTTATTCTAATTTTGGATTGCTAAGAAAAGAATTGTTTCATGGTAACGAACGATACAAAAAGGTATCAAACTTTTCCTATGATATGACTTTCCTATATTATTACTTCAAACTTGTTTAAAACATAGATGCTTATATCCTACGTGTTTAAAGCTCATACATAGGCTTTGCTCATACCTTCGGCATTGAATCTCTGTTAGTCGATGCTCTTGTAACTGTTTGTTATTTAATCTCTTACGGATATCGATTTCTCTGCATTTGTTCTTTCCTTTCTTTTCTTCTGTCTCTTTTTTTTTTCCCCTATACGATGACGTGGCTCGCTTCACGGCTAATGAACTTTGCGAATGTACTTGCGAATGGGTTATCTTTTATATTATCATTCTTTTTTCTGGTTAACGCTCGGATTATTGGAGTAAATCGAAAAAATGCAATTGACAATGAAGAAGGAAAAAAAAGGAGAAAAAAAAGTACCATCGCGAGAGGATTTATCAAAGGAGAAAGAAAATAATTGTATAACTACGTATTATATTTGATGTATTAAATCATCGGCGATATATCTTCGAACCCTTCGAAATTTCGCTATGTTTTTCCCCGACACTGTTGCTCCCGATACTGTTATCAAATCGAATTGGAAGATTCCGATTGACAATCGGATAAATCGAATTACGCACGACAGCCGGTCGAATTGGCAGTACGTTTAGGAGAATCACTGCTACGTAAGGCATCGTATTGGTCGCTTTAGACGTCGGGAGATGAACAATTAACGAAGGGACGTACCCGGACCGCCCAGGACGTCGAAGCCGAAGGGCGCCGATCTGTTCGGTAGAGATCTGTCAAATATTGTGCAGTAACTTGCCTTTCGTAAATTTTAGATCGTAGGGTTGGAAATTTCTCGCGAAAGAAAAAAAGAAATTATTCGTATAATGATGATGATGATGAAAATTATTATTATTTAATGTTAAATAATTTATTTTTAGTCTTTTTTTTTTTAAGAAAACGCATTTTTTTTTTTAGATATAATATCGACGATCTTCGAAAAGGAAAAAAAGAAAATAAATTACCTCGTAAATAATTTCTATAATAATTCGGATTTATAAAAAAAAGCTTGTGCCGCAAAATGGATAATTATTAACTAGATAATATTACATCGAAGCGTAAAAACTTCGACTTACTTCGCATTACCTCTAAATATTCCGTATCCGTCGAGGGAACGTGATTCTGTTGGGAAGTTGTCGGCACCATAGCCATAACGTTCTGCGGATGAGCCGGATGCGGATATTGGTAAGCGCAATTCATATCGGATGTTTCAAATCCAATGAAACGCACTTGAACTTCTACTTGAACTCTTGTAGTAGTTCCTTCTATTCGATCGTTCCCGACGAACGAATGTTTTCCTTGCGAGAACAGCGCCACTTTATCGCACGAAAAATGTTCGTCAGTTTCTTTTCTTTTTCTTTTTCTTTTTTCTGTCTTTTTATTATTTCTCCTTCTCCTCTCTCTCTCTTTCTCTTAAATAATCCAAAACCAACGTCGGACACGTCGATAAACGATAAATTAACGTACACTACACGTGTACATTATTGTTTCATACACAAAACGATTAGATTGGTATAATAATTTTGTCAAACAAAATCCGCGATCTACGATCCAGATACTTCCCGTTAGATCTATTTACGTCGTGATCTATCCTATCATCGTCGATCGAGTAAACGAGATAATAATACTTGGTAGTAGTAAGTACACGGAAGGTAGGAGGTAACAATTAGCGAAGGTACGGCGAATATGTGCGGTCCGCGAGGACCAACAATTATAACTGAGCTTTTTCGTCCCCCACGCGAAGCCACGAGAGAAGAGGAGCCGCCGACAGGAGGACGGAGGCGGATCTTTCGCTCTTTCTCTCTTTCTCTTGCTCTTTCTCTTTCTCCTTCTATCTTTCTCTTTCTTTCCTGTTCGAGTCGACACGCACGACCGAGTACTTCTGTATGCGTGCGAAAGAGAGTGCGTGAGTGGCCAGGGTCGTCCTGAAGGAACCTCGAGGAACGCGTTACCACCGTCGAAGGTGTTGGCTGGTGGGGAAGCCCGCCCTCGCACCCCCTCCTCATCCTCTACCTCCTTCTTCTCCTTCTTCTCCTCTTTTCGAAGTATCCACCTCGCGATTGTCTAATCCGCGTGCCAACCCTAACGAACTCCTCTCTTTTCTCTTTCTCTCTCTTTCTTTCTTTCTCTTTCTATCCCTTCCTACTTGAAGAACGCTAAGCCTTCTCGTCCTCCCTCCATCGCTACACCGACTGCACTTTCGACCAATTAAAACGCGCTGCCGGTCACGTGGCTCGACCCCGCGAACACCGATACTCATCGTCTTCTTGCCTTTCTTCTTACCGTCCTTGTTCTTCCTTCATCTTTTTATTCTCTTTATTCTTTATTTTGCTGCTTCTTATTCTTCTTCCTCCTTCTCTTCTTCCTCTTCTTCTTCTTCTTCTTCTTTCTTTTTCTTTTTTTCCCTGACAAACCTGCAAAAGGTCTCCGCGTACTGTGCATTAGCGTGGGAGACAAGTATATATCCATCCGTAAGAGACACGTTCGCATGAAAATTTCTCTTCAAGGGAGAATTTCAATTAGCAATCTATCTGTTGGCAAACGAACTCGCTCGGTGGTAATACCTTTTTGGATTAGTTCTGTTACTTTTAAAGTTATGGCCCATTTCGATCACCGCCGTGACTTTATAGCAGACACTTATTGAATTCTGATCTGATCGATCGGATAATGTAACGTAATCATTGGTATACTCTCTGTCAATTCTTTACTCCTTTATCCAAGCTTTTTTTTTCTTTCTATCGGTCGATAAATCTCGACCGGTTGATCAACCACATCAAGGCGACATGATTATCACTGTACTGGTAATTAAAGCCATTAACGTCGTACGATACTGCACGTTTAAGTAATAATTTAGAAAGGCGTGTACTTTCTCTCTCTCTCTCTCTCTCTCTCTCTCTCTCTCTCTCACTCTCTATCTCTCTCTCTCTTTTATAAGACGGCATAAATTCAGTGTTACGATGCAATTTTCTCGACGCACCACGTGGCGAGACTACCGCTGCTCTGGAATACCTTACTCGTACCTCCTTTCTCGATGCTTCGACCAATTAAAACGCTCCGCGGTCATGTGACCGCGAGCTCGAGTCACGTGACACGATGGCAGCAACCATCGGCGAAAGAACAATACGATCTTCTCCGAACTTCCGTCGAATCTTCTTCGTTCTTCTTTCGAATATATATATACACATACGTATATATATATTTTCCCCTGTCTATTTTCCTTTTCTTTTAATTCTGTTTTTTCCCTTTCTTTTAATATTATTCTCATTTTGTCCTCCTGATTTTTTAATTCTTTAACAAATCTCGATCTCCTTTGGATATTGACGAGAGAGATAAATAAAAAAATGTAGACGGTAATTGGTCCGAACGATATTAAATAATACGATCCCGTAATCGAACGATTAATAATCGAATATCCTACGGTCTCGATCTTTCCTCGATCTCGTCGCGTTATCTCCTGACGTAAGAACGTTATTATAATGTGACATTTAAACGGGGATTGCCGGAGGTCGCCGTTGCTTTCTATTTCCACATCTCACGATATACTAGTAGGCGAAAACTGTTTATATATCTGTTTATATATCGTTGAGATATATACGACACTTTTATTTTTAATAATCCGTAAGATTTTTTTTTTTGAATGATCGCGAATTAATCGAGAATTTGATTTTTTTTTTTTAGAAAAGTCTAATGTATCTCGTCTCATCGAAATGTTCGAAATGTTCGAAATGTTCGAAATGTTCAATGTTTAAAACGAACATGCCTGTGTTTCTCTCATGTTGAAGTAATAAGTATTATCGGTTCCGATGAATATTCATTGGTCGTATTTACTTTAATGAAAGATTTTTGGTTTGACGAGAGAACGCGTCGCTCTTATACCATAACAGTTTATTTCGTAGAAGACGATGCGCACACATAACCCGATCTACCCTTTCCTCTTCCTCTCTTACTCTCTCCTCACTTATCCCTTCTATCCTGATGGTCTCTCGTGGCTCGTTACTCTCGCGAATGAAAAGCTGTTGCTCGTTCTTCGGTTTTAACGATCGCATCTCGGCTTCCATTTCGTTGGAGCTTCCACGGTTCATTACGAAACGGTATTTCATGGGTTTTAGCATGAAAATGGTTTCTCGTTAGCTTGCTTCACCGATAAAGTCCGATTGCCCGTGCTGACCGTAACAAGTTCGTTCTTTCAGATACATATACATATATACATAAATACATATATGTGTTTGTGGGTGTGTATAATCAGTTTTCTTCTTTGTGAATCTATAGAATGTAAATAGATAAAAGAAGCTGATCTTCTCTCTCTTACTCCATCAAAAAAAATTTCTCGCGAGGTTTGTCTCGTGAATAACGACGATTCGATCCGATAAATTCGATCATTGAAAAGCCTCGGACAGACGGTTGGATAAAGTTCCGATGGATTTCTTATCGAAAGGATTTGTAATACGAGGTTGATAAGGGGAAAAAAGAAGGTGAAAAAAAAGAAAAGAAAAATAGAAAGAAAGGAGAAAGGAAAAGAGGGAAAAAGCACTGATATATCCACCCGATCCATCCCTTCTTTTTTTCTTTAAGATTCGATATTTCCGTATAAATCATTCGAATCGTTTTACGATCGGTAAAAAAAAAAAAAATAAAGAAGAAAAAAAAACAAGAAGAAAAAAGAAACGAGAGGAAAGAAATCGTCGTTTTAAGAAGAGAGCCTTGGGTGAAACGCTTGATCGCCGATGAATGGACTCGCATTATCCTCGCAATGGAGACGAGTATAATACTACGGAGTGCTTCTTCGTTCGTTCTTCTCCCTTTCCTGCGCAACTCTTCTCTCCTTCATAGTCCTGTAATACGATATAGTGGGAACGGCGTGTGATCTCCATTGAGCGGTAAGAATGTTAGGAAAAGGACTCAAAGGATTGTGTCCCGATGGCGCCCGTCGTCGTGGGTGAACGCGCCGACAAAGTTCCGTCCTTCACTGAGAGAACACCAAAGTAAGCCAAATGAGAGAAGGAGAGAGAGAGAGAAAGAGAGAACTCTGAGACATCAAGGATACCGAACGCCGACGACGATACTATACTTTTTTTATATATATATTTTTTTACCTCTTTCTTTCCAAGAAAACGACGAGATTATTTTCTACTATGTAAGATATTAATTCTTGTATTTTTTGTTTTTATTTTATTTTCCTCCGTTTGTTTTCTTTTTTCCTTTTTTTTTTTTCTTAGAAAATTGTCCCGCAATTCTAACGAATTTATCGATCGAATCAGATTAAAATCGACAGACCGTTTCCTCGATAATATTCTCATAAATTCTCGCCCTTTTCTTTTCTTTCTTTTTTTTTTTTTCTTTTTTCTTTCAGAACAAGCGGGCTAGTTAAACGAGGCGAATAATATCTATCGACTTATTAGCACTACGTAATTGATCGAGAACATATTTTGTCTATCTATTTATCTATCTATCTCTATCTATCTACTCATCTTTCTCTCTTCTCGAAAGCAACCTTTCCCAGTTAGGTAGGTCGATTAGCGTATGCCGACATCCGGCCAGGTGGCGCCAACTAGTTTTTCCAAAAACGGAGCAAACGTCGATCGTGTTAGGGGATGATAAATGGAGGAGAGTCGAAAAAAAGGGCGAACAACTTTCGTTGTAGATAGATAGGTAATACACGGTAAGAAAGAGAAAGAGAAAAGGACAGAGGGGTGGATGGATGCTCGATGAAAAATCATGTCTGACCAGAATTCCATGGAGCTTTCTTCCTCTCCAAGAGTGGAAGTATATGAAGCTGCCAGACGAAAGGACGAAGGAAGGAAAGAAGGAAGAAACGAACGGTCGTTTCTTTCGAGCATGGATGGACGGACGTGCGCTCTGTTATTATATCCTACTCTCTCTCTTTCTCTCTCTCTCTCTCTCTCTCTCTCTGTCTCTATCTTTTCTTTCTCTCTCTCTCTCTCTCTCTTTCTCTGTCTCCCTCTTTCGTAAATGTCTCGAGAAGCAGCGGTAAAAGGGAAAGGAAGAGAGAAAAGAGTGGAGAGAAGCAGACAACGTTACCGACGAGAGAAAGAATAATAGCCTCCTTCTACTTTGGCCACGGTCTACAATTAAAAGTCGCGCGCGCCTTTTCAAGGGCGGGAAGGGTTCGTTCGTTGCGCCAACTAATCGACTGGAGCATCCTACGGAACGATTGTGGTGTACCTATCTCGAGATTCGAGAAGTATATTCCATTTGGATATAGGGAAAGGAACTCGAAAATTTAGCGGTGTTACTTACTCGTAGGATGGCTAGGATCTTCTTCCTATCCTATCCGGAAGAAGGAAACATTCGTTTCGGTTCGGCACGATCGGAGGAAAGGAAGGATAGGGAGAGAAAGGATAAAAGAAAAAAAAGAAGAGAAATCGATAAAAAACGAATAGGAAAAAGAAAAAGAAAAAATAGGAAAAAAAAAAAAGACCGGGAGAATATACGAAGGTCGTGGAGAGAAGAGATCCGGCAAGTGGCGGGAGAATGGGGAACGTCGTTGAACCTAAAGTACCATTTAAATGCTCGAGTTATAAATAACGAGCACGGCGTGCTCTGAATCACGCGAAATAAATTCTCCTCTTGGGATTCTTTAAATAATGCGAAAGACCCGCCGGACGTGTTTCGTCCGTTGCAAAAAGGATGAAGAAAGGAAGGAAGGAAGGAAGGAAGGAAAGAAAAGAAAAGAAAAAAGAAAAGAAAAAAGAGAAGAAATGAAAAGAAAAAAGAAAAGAAGAACTCGACAATCGTAAAAGCTGTGCGATCTCGAGGAGAGAGAGAGAGCCACCCTTACGCGATATCCGAAGACAGTGGTCTGGCGAAAAAAAGAAATGAAGACCATCGCTTTCTGTCAGACATAATAATACGAATCAACGGGAACAGTTGGATGGTTGTTCTGCCGATGTTACCGGTTAGTGTTAGCGTTGGTGTTTAGTGTTGGTATTAGGGTTAGTCACTGTGGTGGTAGCGTCCGAATGGCAAAGAGATTTAAAGAAGGAGCAAGAGAGGACAACGGGCCCAACACAACAACGGTGGCAGTTGCCGCGGTGATTTCGTCCCGCATTATGGGTTACGCGGGCGAGGTAATCACGATGATTCCAAGTCGGAGGTGGGTCATCATCTCGTCACCGCGTCACCCGCGGCCAGAAAGCTCCTGCACGCATACGTCCTTAACCCCCATAGGCGTCCTCTACTGTTACGGTTCTTTATAGGATATTTCTCTAGGGTGTTTAATAACGTTCGTGACGATATGTCCGTGACAATGACAACAACGATGACAACAAGCTCGACAATAACAAAGAGAAGATAGTATCGACTTGATCATGCACGGAAAGTATACTTTATGGACTTATCAATCATTTGGTAGCTTCATGCGGCTTCCAACAGTCTATGTTTCTTAACCGATGTGCAGTCTGTTATTAGCGACGATTAAAAGATTCCGCGGCGGGCAGAGTCGAGTTGCCGTTTCCTCGATTCGTTTCCATTGACGTGGATTTATAGGTTCCACCTCGATGGAGGTGGATCTACGAACGCCCCCTCGCTATCTTTCTCTTTCTCTCTTTATCTCTCTTTCTCTTTCTCTCTCTCTCTCTTTATCTTTCTTCTCTTCGCATCGCGGAAATCGTAGAAGATCGACGGAAGTGCGTATACGTTCGATCCTTATAAAGTAACACCGATAATATCTTGTTTGAAATAACAAGAATTTTCGTGAGATAAAAAGATTTAACAATTCGAGTATAGCGAATAAAATTAAAAAGAGAGAGAGAGAGAGAGAGGAAAGAAAAGAAAGAGTAGGTATATATCGTGCAAAGTTACCGAATGAAATATTACGTGGGTGTGAAATAAAATGGCGGTCTCCTAACGAGCACCGCGTACGCGTTTAATACGATGCAATGCCGCGCTCCGTAACAAGATCCGAGCTAAAATTAAAATGCACCCCGTGGTCGCCGTATTTGCGTGCGATTTTACGACAACACAAGGGACCACCTTCTCGGCGGCATTCATATTCATTTTTTTTTCTTTTTTTTTTTTTTTTTTAAGATAATCGATCCCACAAATTCTCGTTTATCGCGACGTTCTTTACACCTATATATAGGTATATATTTATATATATATATATGTGTATGTGTGTGTATATATATTCGATATACACACTTTTATGGGAAACATATAATTTAGAAGAAAATGTTTTTCACATTTTTATTCGTTCTTCGATATGCACACCTATACATATAAACCTATTTACACGATCTATCGTAATAACACACGTTTTTATCACTAAAGAAAAAAAAAGAAAAGTATAATTAAATATAACTTATTGTATTTGAAATAATAATTCATTTTATAGAGGAAGAATAAATATTTATCCGTAGATGATCTTAAAAGTTAAGTACACAAGACGTTGTTTTCTACGGACATTAACATTTTTTTACTACGCGAAAATTTGATTGAACGCAGAAACAACGGGATATGCTGATATCCGATCGATCGGTAAAAATCAAGAAAACAAATATATATAAAATTGCAAGTTTGAACTTTAGACGAAAGAATCCTGCGGCGGATGCTGCATCGAAATGTCCGGGGAGAATTGGACGTCTCGTTTCGTGGGTGGACGTCGAAAAGTGGACGAGTACCTACGTGCGCCAGGCCGTACGAATGTACTCGCATTTTGGCGATGCCGAGAGAACGAGAGAGAGAGAGAAAGAAAGAGAGAGAGAGAGAGAGAGAATGAGAAGGAGAAAGAGAGAGAGAGAGAGAGAGAGAGAGAGAGAGACAGGGAGAAAGAAAGAGAGAGAGAGAAAGAGAGAAGACTAGGGATGGCGGGGCCCCAAACCCGGTAATTAAATAGCTGAACCCTGCAATTAGGGCCACTAAATCGTGGCGGCCCTGGACTCGGGCCAAGCGAAGGGCCCGCCAGACACAAAAAACAACGTCGAAGCGTTGCTCGAGAGCGCGCGAGCACGACCACCACACGGACGTTTTACTTGCCGTACGACCGGAGGAGACCCAACGAGTCGCGGGGGTGGCTTCTTCGCGGTATCGTACTATGTGGGAACCAAACTTCAGAAGAAAAGAGACCCTATAGAGAGAGAAAGAGAGAGAGAGAGAGAGAGGGAGTTTGACCGAATATCATATAATTCGAAAGGGAATAATATCGATAAAATTCTTACAACTCGTCGATCACAATCGATCGTTTTTGTATAATTTATTATTGCATAATCTTTTTTATTTCTATTGAAAAGTTTTCGCGTGGATGATATTAAACGAGCAAAAAATTAATTGTACACGTATCGATATCGTTTATCATTTTTAAAGAAACATAAACATCAAGCCATTTATATCTGTGTATATATAAATTTATATAGATATATATATATATATATATATATATATATATATATTCATTATTTATTTTAAAAAGAAATTTCGCGAAGAAGGAAGATCCAGTGAAAACTTAGATATCTTACAGTTTCGAAGATAAGAACTAGATGAAGGGAGAAACAAGAGTGGGGGTGAAGATGGAGAAGAATGGGAGGTGTAGGTTGAACAAGGGGTAGAGAAGCCTAAGAAAGGAGATAATGGTAACAAACAGTCTTCCTTCCTGTTACAGAACGTCGACGGACCTTTCGGGGCGGCTCTCCCTCGTGCGTGCGCGCGCGCTCAACATGATTTCCGCGTATGCAAAGTCGTGCATGCACGCGTTCAACAAAAGGGGCACAGCTCGCGAGATGGATGACCGAGCATCACGCTCCCCCGTCGTATTAAAATATCAGTGCCGACCCATACTCTCTCTCTCTCTTTCATTCTAACACATACATGCATAAGTAATCTTTCTTTCTCTTTTTCTCTCTTTGACGTACACATGCATAATTTCTGTCTCTTTCTATCTCTCTCTCTTTCTGTTCTTTTTCTTTCTCTCTTTTTCTCTTTCTTTTACATATACATATATAATTTCTGTCTCTCTCTCTCTCTCTCTCTCTCTCTCTCTTTATCTTTCTCTACGCTTTTTCTTTCCATCTATCTATCTTTCTCTTTCTCTCTATCTCTCTCTCTCTCTTTCTCTTACATATATATACATACATATACACATACATTTTCTCTCTCCATGGCGCGGTGTTTCGAGCAAAGACTCCCCTCTAGCACGCTTGAAGCCTCCTTCGCCATTAAATCAACCACCCACGGACCCTCGAGGTTATCTTCCAAGTCTATCGGTGGACCGTAAGGATATCGGACTTCGGAGTCTTGCGACTTTGCACGTAAGAAACTCTCTAAGGCACTTGTAAGTAAGTAAGTACTTACTTACTCACTCACTCATTCACTCACTCACTCACTCACTCACTCACTTACTTCTCTTCGATTCAACCTGATATATTTTTAATACCCACATACGGACTCTCTCGGTATTGATTTTTCTTCGAAGATCCATCTGATAATATTCTACTTTGTTAATCTCTTTTTCCTTTTGTCCCTTCTTTTTCTTTTCATCCTCCTTCTTTTCCCCTTGTTTTTTCTGTTTATCTCTCTCTTTATGTATATCCCTTCTATTTCTTTTTCTAATTTCCGTAGATACTGTATCTAGCTACTTACTCGTGCCTTTAACATTCTTCGAAAAGTAACCCTTTCACATGTCCCTCCTCGTTCATTCCGAACGATCGCGTGACTCTCGTAATTAGCCAATTAGCATCCTCCCATTACGATCGCGAGCGATAGATCGTAAAATCCCCGTAGGTACTTCTATCATAATTTCAAAGGGCCATTAAGAGAAAAGCGCGAAGAAGAAGATCCTATCGATTTCTAGAAGTCCTACGGAAAAGTAACTACACACATATATATATAATATATATAATATATATATATTGTCAAGTAGTGTATATACATACATACATACATACACACTACTTGACGTTTCTCCCTTCTTTTTCTTCTTTTTCTTCTTCTTCTTGTGAAAGAGGGAGAAAGAAAGGAGGAAAAAAAGGAAAAAGAAAGGGGAGGGGGGAAAAATATAGGAAGGAAAAAAAAAGAGGAGGAAGGAGCGTCGGGTGGAGAAGGTCGAGCCGGGCCGACGCGTTCTCCCAGACGCGAGCGAGGCATACAATTTAATTTTCTAATTATCGTGACGCCAGCCTCGATCGGGAGAATATATACGGCGTTCTCTTATCTTCGCGTAGAATCTACGCATAAGCGCGTGAGCGAACGAGCCAGTCTTCTTTCTTATACTCTCTCTCTCTCTCTCTCTCTTTTTCTCTCTTTCTCTGATACTCTTTCTCTCTATCTATCTATCTTTGTCTCTCTCTCTCTCTCTCTCTCTCTCTCTCTCTCTCTCTCTCTCTCTCCCTCTTTCTCTAAGCTCGTATAAAAGCTAATGGGTCGAAGGGAAGGCACTTTCGGAGACTCAATCTCGACTAATATCCGTGCTGTGTGAGGGTGGTGTTAGATCATTCTCTTCTTCGTTTAACTTCCTTAACTTTGATAATCGTCACCTTGTAACTAGTTAAATATCGAATATAAAAACATATCTATCTGATATTCTGATGTATGTTTATTGATATCATTTCTAAAGTATAGTCATTTATGTCGAAAGGAGAGAAAGGTGAAAGGTAGGACAAAGAATCGCCTGCTGAGAGGCAGCACGCTGAGAGATCGGTTCATGAATTCACACGTACACATACATGTCTATCTTCGTATCAGGATATTGTAAACTTCGTGTGACTCTGGCATTCAATCGATCTACGAATCGATTGTTTATGTAACACGATGAGAAGATCGTGTTAACTGGCAAGTGAAAACGATCAAGAAAAAGAGGGAAAGATAGAGAGAAAGAGAGAGAGAAAGAGAGAAAGAACGCTTTCACGAGGAGTAATTTTTACAAGGCGTCGAATCGAAACGTTTATTAGTACCGTACTTTGTACATATAGAAACGAGGACAACGAGGACGATGAATATGGTATCGTATAAGCGATATCTATCGTCGATTCGCGCACGCAATGTTATTTTATGTATTACATGTAGGCAGATATCTGTTATACCTAGGCCTCTATGTAAAAAGTTATATACATACAAGTATATCCATACATAGTTATGCATGTACTTATCTATCTCGAAAAAGTGTCGCTCATTATGCGCTCGTCACGGCGACAACAATGACGACAACGAGAAGCAATGTATTATCTCGTAGGTGTCATCGAAAATGCGACCTTAATCCTTCCCACGTATTCATTATAAATGATAGTAGATTGATCGTTGATGTAAAATGACAAGAAGTTATTCGAGATTATTTCTAATTGGAATTAAGTGAAATCAAATTAAATTGGATCAAATCAAAACAAATCAAATCAAATCCAATCAAACCGAATCGAATCAAATCGAATTGAACCGAATCGAATCGATAGTCGTTCGTATAAATTTCAACTTAGAAATTTCTATGGTTTATAGAGAATTATTTCGAGTCTATCAGTGATTTTCTCGTTACTACAAAATATTTCTCTCTCTCTCTCGCTCTCTCTTTCTCACTTTATTTCTCTCCATCTTTCTTCTTCGTTCGCTCACTCGTAGTAAAGACCGCGGTTGCCACGTGGTCATCAACTTAACCTTTTACCTCGGCTTTACCGCGGACGAAAGAGATCGGACTTTGCGGCGAGGAAGGCTACGGTATGAAGATGAAGATGAAGAGAATGAGAAAGAGAAACAGAGAGAGAGAGAAAGAGAGAGAGAGAGAGAGAGATAATCGGAGAAGAAGCAACGACGAAGGTGTGAAACCGCTCGAGAGCAAAGAGCCAAGAAATTGCGTGCGATTATCCCTTCCTCTCCTCTTTGTACTTACGTCTCCTTCTCCTCCCCCTTTATAAAACCGAACACAACTACTATCTCACTCTCATAACCTTTTTTCTTTTTCGCACCATCGAATCTTCGATAACGATTCCAACGAAATATTACTTCCTTTCGCACCCTTCCTTCTCTTTCACCCTTTTCTCTTTCTTTTATTTTTATTCGTTCGTTCGTTCGTTCGTTCGTTCGTTCGTTCGTTCGTTCGTTTGTTTGTTTGTTTTTCTTTTCTTTTCTTTTCTTTTTCTTCTTCTTCTTTTTAATGCTCTATCCTCTACCATCTCTTCTTCTCATTCTTCTTCTTCTTCTTTCGATACTTCTACTCTCATTCGAGATTCCTTGGACGCACGCGTTCGTAATGGCGCGTAACGGCAACGAGCGAGCACGCAAAGAATTTTAGTGCGAAGGGCTTGAAAAGAAAAAAGAAAAAAGGAAGAAGAAGAGACGAGGAGAAAGATCTTCCCTCGTGATGTTTCGACGAAAATAGCGTTCCTTCTTTCTCTATCTATCTATCTATCTATCTATCTATCTATCTATCTATCTATCTATTCATCTATCGATCTATCCATCCGTCTATCTATCTATCTATCCATCTATCCATCTATCTTATATATTATCCTCTTTGCTAAATTCATTCAACGTTCCATTAGACGTATTATTATAGTATTTATTCCTTGAACGGAACTCGTCATTACATCGGCCAGTAATCGTAGATGTTTCATGGTCCAAGAAGAAAACACTTGGAATTTCTCTCTCTCTCTCTCTCTTTCTCTCTGCGTGATCTTACTTAATTTATTTATTATTTCTTTCATTCTAGTTATTTCTTCCATTGCGATTCCTTCGAGGAAATCGATCTAATATAGATTTTATTCAACTATACAAAGTATTATAAGTAACTGTATATCGAAGATCGAACTTTCGATCCCTCCAATCAAAGTTTGAAGAACGTGACAGATAGAAATACAAATAGAGATAGATAGAAAGAGAGAGAGAGACAGACAGAGATAGAGAAAAAGAAAGAAATAGAGAACGTAATAGAGAGGAAAAAGGCAAAAAAGAAAAAGTTACAAGCACATTCGTCTCCATTATCCGGTGAATCATTGAGGGAACGACCTAAGCCACGACGTTAGTACCTTTAACAGCGCCAATTCTTGTACATATGTATATATGTACATATATATATACGTATGTACGTCTCGATATATCCTTTTGGTTCTGTTAAGAACGAACGTCGAATACCGTCGAGCCCTTTTCTTCGTCCTCATCGAACTCCTACATAGATTGTATAGGTATAACCAAGGCGCATTATTGTTTGCATAAACGCTATCCGTAAATCTCCCCCTCGTCTCGTTCGCCGATTTCGAATTCTTACTTTACAGGACAAGCTTACGTAAACGTTCGAATAGTGTTCAAGCTTAGTTGCGCGCTCGTTCGCACAAGACCGGCATATTTCACGCTACCTTCTTATAGAAGCAACCTGTCCTTTGTCAGTTTGCCGTTAGCGAATGACGTATTGCTGTTCAGGACGGTTCGACTCAAACCGTCCTGGACGTAAGAGTAATCATTATGATTTGCATCTTGATACTCGTACGTATGTATACGCTTAGGTTTTCTCTGTGTATGTGTATTTATGTAGATATATGCATACAATGCATACTTCCTACGTCTTTTTATTCTTCTTCTTCTTCTTCTTCTTCTTCTTTATATTCTTCTTCTTTATCTTCTTCTTTTTCTTCTTCTTTTTCTTCTTCTTCTTCTTCTTCTTCTTCTTCTTTTAATCGTAGCATTAGTATAGACTTTATAAATCGAGTTTTCCATAAAAGGGACCGCGATTGGACGATCTCCAGAGTGGCTACGTGGCATACGAAGAAATGAAAATAGTGTATCGTTATGTACGCTTGCAAATGCGATACAAACGAGTTGTATATTTTACGTATGTGTAACTATGTGTGCGTATATATATATATATATATATATATATAATATGTATACGTATATATAGATACATTCGATCGATTACCTCTTTTCCATCGAGCGACATTTGTTAACACACGGAAAGGGATAGAGATACGTACATACATAGATACATAGATACATAGATACATAGATACATAGATACATACATACATAGAAAGAGGAAAATGGGAATGGAGAGCTGACCGATTGTCGGCCGTCATTTTGTATCATTTTCACGGCACACGCGGCACACTGATAAATCATCCACTTCGCGGATGGACGTTGCTCTCGAGTATTACCGAGTTTCCGTTGGCCGTGTAACCATCGAGATCGTCAATAGATTCTCCCAGCCGTAATTCGAGTATGAATTTCTCTCGTCGGGTCGCGCCTCGTTATTATTTCGCGCCACGTATTTCGTGTCGAATCCATTCACCGTTCGTACGTTCGTTCGTTCGTTCGTTCGTTCGTTCGTTCGTTCTCGTTTGAATTCTAATCTAAAGATATCGAGATTTGTACTAACCACGATAATGTACGAGTATATATATATCATTAATTATTATATATCAATTAATTTTCCAATTGAAAAGAGAAAAGGAGATTCATTGATTGAAATAAAGTAATCTGAAAATTTCGTTGAACCGTGAGTATATAAATACTTGAGTAAAAAAAGTATATACGTATAATATATCGATAAGGAGAGAATTATCGATTAAATAGTTATTTAATTGCTTAGTTAGAAAACGATACGAGAAAATTTCATGGTCATAAACCCCGTGGAACGATTAAACGAATCGTTGCCTTCGCATTGCTTAATGTATAATTGCTCGCGAGAGGAGATCGCTGACCGAATCGAAGTTAAGCCTAACGTTTATGCAACGATTGCCGCAATAAGATAACGCGGTGCAACTAAGTATTGCAAGAGATTTCATCGTGCACCGTTAATTAATTCCTCGTAATTTTACCGATCGACCGAACTTAATAAACAACTTTATGTAAGATTTATGTAACTAAGCATGTAGCGTATATACCATATGTCGATTTTTTTCGTTCTTTCTCTCTCTTTTTTTTTCTTTTTTTAAGTAATCCGAACATTCAAATTTCCCATAACAAATTAGTGGACTTCTTTCTTTTATTTCTTTTATATTTATTTATTTTTTTCTATACTTGGTGAGTAAACTCAGTTCTATGTTTCGATCTCTTTTTTTTCCGAGTGTCTCGTGAAAAAAAAAGGAGAAAAAAAAAGCGAGGAGAACGTTCTCTTCCTCTTTCAGGACATTCAGGACATTTCCGAGGAGGTGATGGAACACCGATTTCCTCGGCGACGATAGGAAAACCATTGGAAGCATTCCGAAAAACGGAGAGGACCCTGTTAATCTCAATAAAGCTCGCACCGAGCGGAAGAGCAGCCTCGTAAATTGGTGTCCCGTTTTGGCTCCCCTTTCATCCCCCTAAAAAGTATTCCCTTTACGTTCTTCCTGGCGCAATGCGTCAGGTCGATCGAATCGCGAATAACGATTTATATGGTCATAGAATATCGTAAAAGCGATCTCGTGCAACAGTGATTTCAATAGATACTATTATCGTAGGGTATTTTCAATTTCTAATTTTCTATCATTCATTCGATCTATTTAAAATAAACATATGTTATTCGAATCGTTTACAATTTAGTTACAAAGTATCTTTGGTTTATCTATCAGAGATCAAGGAAATTAATTAATAAGTTTGAATCCATCTGTATAACGTACGATGTAATTAGTAGCTAATGTTTCTAATCTAATCATATATACATATATGTATGTATGTATGTATGTATGTATTTATGTATGTATGCAATATCAATGATTTATCTTTGTATTTCAAATAGAATAACATGGATTATAATGGAACGTTTTTTTGATAGACGACGAATCGTCGATCTTATTTAGACAGTAATATTATCCAATATAATAAATAAAACGATTCGAGGAAATCTCATTAAAAGAGATTACCTGTGTAGAAAAAAATATGACTTAGTATGACCTTTCTTAGTTTGTAGTACGTCGTAAACTCGTATAAGGTTAATCGATCGATTCTCTATTATCATGATTTTCCTAGAATACACATAGAACTACGTGTTTATATGTACATACACACACATATATATATATATATATCGCAAGTGTACCGTTTAATAGGTTCGTTCTCGGCGTCATTCTAAAGGAGTCTACGTAAACGTGCGTACTCACACGAGCCTGACGAACGTCCTTCCGACGTTCCATTATAATTTTTCTGAAAATCCTGATTGCGCGAGATGAAATATATCGTCGCTTCCCCACGGAAAACTGTTTGCCGAGATTAAAACGATGATTGGTAAACCTTCGTAACAAGAAACCTTCTTTACGAGCAACTTGGCGAACATTTTAAAAAATGTCGTACGTACGTAACTTCTTTCCTTTTTGCGAGATGATCTTACAAATTTCTTTTAGTCTTTCTGTTGTTTGTTTCTTTTTCTTTTCTTTTTTTTTTCTTTTGATAGGGGTTAGGATATGATGGTTACATACTTTGTATTTTTCTTTCTCGAGAGAGTTCGCAAAATCGAAAGCGTATCCGGTGACTTTGTATTAGATGGACTCCGTTACGAGATAGGATAAAAGTTCGTATGCGATAGACAATGGAGAAAGGTATACGAAGATCGTCGATCTCAGGTATGATCTATGTTGATCTACGTTGAATCTGATCGGCTCGCTTGCAAAAAGAAAAGAAAGAAAGAAAGAAAGAAAATAGTACTTGAAAACGGACGTCCGCGACCACGTCGTTGGAATTTTATGCTCCGTGAGCATAGAAATTTAATTATAATGAAACGGAATAGGTATATGTATATATCCAGCTTATCTTTATCGAAGACGATCTTTTACCGGTGGTTGTTAATAAAATAATAAAAGGAAAAAAGAAAGAAGAAGACAGAGAAGACAGAGAGAGAGAGAGAGAGAGAGAGAGAGAGAGAGAGAGAAACAGAAAGAAAATATAAAAAGGTAAAGAATATTAATATTAGAAAATGATTTATAATTACATAATATTAGGTAGCTGTTCGTGATAGGCACTGAGATTGATCGAGACTTGGTTGGTAATTTAATTAAATACCTTAAAGCACCTCTTCTAATCTATTTCCCTTTTAATTGCTTTTTAAAGAGCTGCCAATAATAAGTTATCCATCATTATCTACGCATCACGTCACAGACAGGCAAATTAATTGTCGTTAATGAGCCTTCCGTTGTACTTTCGTTCCAGTTTGCGAAACGTGTTTCTGTACGTATATCTAGACATATAGAAGGTATACATTTTAATATATAATTCATTTTCAAAGAGAGCGTTCATTATATCGACGTGAAATCTACGAAAATAATATAGACATGCGAGCATGTTCATAGAGGTGCAGGTGAGTCTATGTATTTATGTATCTATGCGTATACCTAGATATTATACTTACGGATCTATAACGTGCGAAACTAAATATGCAAATATTATTTTTATCGCAATAATATGACGATGGTATTAGTGAATAGAAAGAAAGAGAAAAAGAAAGAGAGGAGAGAGAGAGAGAGAGAGAGAGAGAGAGAGAGAGATCGTCAACGATAATCCAACTTCGCGCTCGTCGAGCACGAAGCATTTGTATGATCGAAACCAAAGATCCATTAGTGTTATCCATTCGTGAATCTTTTTGCGACGATATGGCGAAAATTCTTTGGTCTCCTTTTTTTCTCTTTTTTTGTTTTTCGACATTATTTTATATTTTATTTCTTCTTTCTTCTTATTTATTTTTTCTTATCGTATTTCATTTCATTCATTACTTTCGTCGAAAACGAAAGAAATGAATTTTTATAGTGAACGATAGAAGATTGATTTATCATAGTTAAACACGTGGTAAACGTGAATAGAAAGGAGAAAAAAAAGTATACTATAATAAAAGAGAAAATATAGCTGCCAGGAATATTTCCGTGTATCTATATCTATGTCTAAACGTCGATATCATAAATGACAAGACGAATGACGAATGAATATTTGCGAACTTATTCAGAACTATATTCGATTGTGACGTAAGAAGATAGACGAAGGGTACACGAAGGGTCGAGGAACTGAATAGCATCGAAGAGGCCAGACAAAATCGATAGTTCCGATAAAAGTTTTATCTTTCTCCTTCTTCTTCTTTTTCTTCTTTTTCTTCTACAGATAATATTTACAATCTAGGAACGTCGATTCCTCATTTACACGATAGAATATTCGATATAATCGATCATACGCGTATGGACATAATTTTTTAACGTTCTAACAAAAATTTCAACAAAAGAAATATAATCTTTATTTCGAAGTCATTTATTTCCATACATACGTACATACATAGATACATATATATATATATATATATATATATGTACATATATATATATATATATATATATATATATATATATATATATTTATCGAATTCAGATTGACTAAAAAAAAAAAATAAACAAAATAAAACAAAATAAAAGAAAAGAAAAAAAAAAGAAAAAAGGGAAAGAATAAAATAAAATAAAATTATCGAGCATAAGATTTTTCACGGGTCACAAAGGGTAACATTCTCGTATACACGCATACTATTCTCGGATGCATCGTCGGACGGTCGTGTAGCGGTCGTGTAGCGGTCGTCGAGCTGGCCGTCGGACCGTCGACTCTTTCCGCACGCCAACCGCGCGCAAGGGCCTGCCCTGTAATCGCGATTCGCGCACTGTAATAATTATTGCTTTTGCTCTGTCATCAGCGGCGACATCTATGCACCACCACACACCAGTATAACCACGAATAGTCTCGTCGTCGTCGTCGTCGTCGTCGTCGTCATCGTCGTCGTCGTCATCGTCGTTGTCGACACAACGACAACGACAGTAACGACGACGACGACGACGACGACGACGACGACGACGTTGTCGACGTATAGACGACAGAGAGAAATATTTTCACTTTGGTTGAATGTCATCGTCGACTATTCTCTCGTAGTTGAGAAGAGAGAGAGAGAAAGAAATAGGGGAAGGATAAAAAGGGAGAAAGGGAGAAAGGGAGGGAGGTTGTCTTTCGCTAAAACTTTCTTATAGAATCGAAGAAAGATCGACTAATCAGATACTAGATCATGATTGGTGATTTTCTAATCAACTAGATCTTGTTACGTCTAAATTCAAAGGATCTAAAGGATATAGATCAAACGGTAGGAACGATAAAAGAAAGATATTCGATTTATCGTAAGAAACTACGGAACGCGTTATCCCTTTATTTTCCTACGTTATTCACCTTCGTTTTGTATAATTTTCTTTCTTTAAGAAAATTCTTTCCACATTGTAGATACTTGCAGGTAGTTATTTGACGATAGCGAGGGGAACGATAATTTACGAATCTGCCAATACGAATAATAGAATAATTCAGTACGAGCTATTAAAGGAATTAAAGCTCGCACGATGTTCCGCACGATCTCAAAGCCTTTAAAAGCTCCCTTCTTCTACTATCTATCTTCTCACCCTCTTTACTCCCTTCCTCTCCTCTTCACCCCACGAGTATCGCATTATAGTCGATGATTTAGCCGACGCGTTAGCGGCTGGTAATACCATCGCGATGGAAGTCACGTATCTCACCGTCATCTTTACATCTCGCGTATTTCCATACAAGAGTGACGGCATTTGAATATCCACGTATTCCTCTCATCCTCCTCCTCCTCCTCCTCCTCCTCCTCCTCCTCCTCCTCCTCCTCCTTCTCTTTTCTTCTTCTTCTTCTATTTCTTCTTCTTATTCTTCTTGTTCTTCTTGTTCTTCTTCTTCTTCTTCTTCTTCTCCGTACAGCGAACTCGCACGCTCGAACGAATTACATGCTCGACGTCGTGTCGACGAAGATCTCCTATCTCTACCTCGGAGACTGACGTAATGCCAAGACAGACAGAGTGACAAGCGAAAGCGTAACATTTTGACTTGAATTTCTTCTTCTTCTTCTTCTTCTTCCTCCTCTTCGTCTTCTTTTTCTTTCTTTTTTTCTTTTTCTTTTTCTTTTTCTACTTCTTCGTCTTCTTTTTTCTCCCGTTGATTTTTTCCTCCCTTTCTTTCGTTTCTTTTTTCCTTTTTTTCTTTTTCTGTTTCTTTTTCTTTTCTTTTTTTTTTTATTTAGGTTTTTCTCCGTTTTCGCTTTTCGTTTTTAATTTTTTATTAACATCAGCGTCACATCAGACGAACGCGTTGTTTTTCATTTTTGTATGAAAAAGAAATGGGAATAGCGATAACGATTCGAATCAGCACTCCACTCGCATGTTTTATCCGATACGTTTTCAATGGATCGTACGTATTTTTGCTTTTTCTTTTTTTTCTTTTTTTATTTTTTATTCATGGAGCTCATGGAGCCGATAACGATTAATTATTCGACGAGTTTTCGATAAAGTAATTGGATTCTCGAGAGCGATGAAAGTCGCAGCTCGTTTGCCGGTCCAATCGATCTTTCTTGAAAAAGAGAGTCTCGGATAGAGAGGAGGATGAGGAGGAGGAAAGCGGAGGGAGAGAGAAAAAGAGAAGAAGAAGAGGAAAAAGTAAAAGAGGAATAAAAATAAAAAAGAAAACTTGCGCTTCGATAAGTTAAGTAGTCCTGCTCGTTATTGTCCTCTAACGAACGAGAGTTTTACAGGACGAATTCGTTTTTCTTTATTTCATTCGTTCATTCTGGAATTAATTTACTTTAACATTAACGAAAAGAGAGAGAGAGAGAAAGAGAGAGAGAGAGAGAGAGAGAGAGAGAAATAAATACCAAAAGAAACTTTCCATATTTCTATTTGCTTTTTTTTTTCTCTTTTATCATCCTCTTACATCCTCTCTTCTTGCTTTTCCATTTTTAGACGATAAACTCGACAATAATAGCAGGACCGTTCGTTCGAAAGATATTTAATCATCCTTTTAGAAAACGGACGATGACTGATAATATCTCGAACTATGTTATTATCATTATCAACGCATTAATGTATCGTAAGTTATCTTTATTTCGCGCGACGTAACTTATGCGCGTTATTACGTATGTATCTGTGTCGGTATGTGTGTGTACGCGCCCACCTCGTGTGTCACTCCGATAAACTATAATTAAAATTTAAATTGATTCAAAAGGATATTTGTCGTTGTGTTATATATAGTAAAAGAGAGAAAGGAAAGAAAGAGAAAGAAAGAAGCAAATAATAAATAAATAAATAAATATATAAATAAATAAATAAAAAAGAAAAAAAAAGAGAAGTAGACGAAGAAAAACATCGGAGTCTTTTATGAACGTCCGGACTTAATAAATAAATAAATAACGCGATAAGAAAATCTACAGACAGGTGATTTTAATTGATAGGATGAGGGGAGGGGAGAGGGAAACGATTATGAAATTCGATCGAAAAAGTTTAGTGGACGTTTGATTCAGCATCCAACGTTAGAACATCAGCGATGATTACACATCCGGTCGGGAGTGATTTCGAACGATCGTTACGCAGTTAATCGTTCATTAATTATCGATAATCGTCATTCTACGAGCAGTACTATCTCTACTTCTTCTTATTTTTATTCTATTTCTTCTTTCTTTTTTTCATTCTTTCATTCTTTCTTTCTTTCTTTCTTTCTATCTTCCGTGATTGATTTCAGTCGATGAACTTTAGCGAGTTTCTCTCTTCTTCGACCCTTCCCCTTCCACCCTTCTCATCGCTTCTCTACTCTCCGCTCGACGAGGCCGACAGACCGGAGATGGACCGGTCGAGATAACGCCGCGAGGCCGGTAACTGCAGTAATTGTCGGTGATTAGAGGAGTCATAATTACCGGTCCACGTATAACGTTACCGAGTCCATTCATTCTCCAGTCTTTTCCCCGTCGGCTTTTCTCTCTTTCTCTTTTTCTTTCTGTCTCTCTCTCTCTCTCTCTCTCTCTCTCTTTTTCTCTTTCTCTCTGTTTCTCTGTTTCTCTTTTCTCTGTCCTTTCGAACTCCGTTCAACCCTGAAATCCCAGTGATTCTTTGATGCAACGAAGGATGCAACAACGTACGCAGAAACGTTCCTTTTTCTTTGCTTCTATCACATCGCAGAACGTACTCGTCAGGTGTTGTTTAAATTCGTCGGTCAACAAGTTCTTAGTCAATATCGATTAATTATTGTATGAATCAACATACAAATCAACATATATGCATATAACATATATATACATATATATGTATGCAACGCTTACGTTAACGCAATTTCCGATTATATAACTTGAAATAGTAAATAAATATCCTAGCAATATCGAAATTATATAATTAAATCTATATTACTATATTATTGAGATTGATATTAATTATTGAGCTTATTGGTAATAACTGGATACATCGGTGTTTCCGTTTACTGAAACATGACAAAATATATATATATATATATATATATATATATATATATTTGCGTACATGTCATACGTATGTACATACGTACGTAGATGTACGTACGTAAAATAGTTTTCATTTCAACGACGTATGGAAACCAACGTTTCAAAGCATTCGCATGCACTCCTTTTGACAGGAGAATCCAACGGATCCCATTCCCACGTGGCTAGGAGAGACGCGAGAACAATTAAAATCCGCTTTAATAACAGCCTCGTAGAAGACGCCGCCCGTGGCACACGTAAGGGTCGATCTTCTTCTTCTCTTGGCGAGTCTTCTCTCTCTCTCTCTCTCTCTCTCTCTCTCTCTCTCTCTTTCTCTCTGTCTCTATCTATCTATCCGTATCTCTCTTTCATTCTCTCATAGACTTTGAGGATCCTTCCGAAGGCGCTTCTAACGCGCTTGCTTTTGCTTCCAGGACTAACAATAAGTCATATATCTCCCCACCTAAGTCTAAGGAACTTTTTGACGTTCGAACGGCCCACGAAATTATATGGCAGCGGGAACGAGTTTTGGCATTAGAACTTTCTGCGGCCTTTCCGTGCCTTCCGACGAAATACATTATGCAGAAAATATAGTCGATCTTCTTCAAACCGTGAGAAACAAAGTTAAAGCGATAAATTAGCTACCCTTTTGTTGCAGGTTACCTATCTCGTAAAAACTGAGCCGAGGAATTGTTTCGAAAGGGTAAAAGGAAATAAAATGAAATTCTTTAAATAATAAAAAAAGAGAAAGAAAGAGATGGAGTAAAGGAGAGAAAGAGAGAGAGAGAGAGAGAGAAAGGGACGGAGAGTAATATAGCGTTAATAAGTTCGAAGTATATCTTATGATAACTACTTGTAAGTTTGCCGGTTGTGATAATCTTAACAGACTCTCTCTCTCTCTCTCTCTCTCTCTCTTTCTCTATCTCTCTTTATATATATATGTGTGTGTATGTGTGTGTGTGTGTGTATGTCTATTTATCTCTCTTTCTCTTTCTCTGTCGAGCAATTAATTACTATGCTGTGAAGTAACAAGTCCACCCCATCCTCGCGAGGGTCGGCCTAATTACTTATCGATCTTCAAGGTAGATATGCTTACTCATTATCTACCGTGCAATTGTATAAGATAAAGTAGCAAGCGATCCGCTAGTCCAGCTACTACTAGCCTAGCATCTCAATTATCGATCTTACCGATCCAAACGATAACAATTTATTTCTACATCGTTCTAAGTAATACGTTTCCTGTGTTAAGAACCCACAACTCGACGATGAGTTCTTACCATTCGTACTTACTGTATATGTGTACGAAATAAAGGAAAGAAAGAAAGGAAAGAAAGCCAGAAAATAAAGAAAAAAGAGAAAAAAGAACAGAAAAATGTAAGAGAGAGAGAGAGAGAGAGAGAGAGAAAAACATAAGGATGAAATACTTACGTATTATCGCGGTTATATGTATTCGCCAGCCCACTTCATAAGCGAGCACGTAGCTCGAAGCTATAAAGCATGCCGAACCTTATGTCTTCCATCCAACTTGTAATTTTAAAAGCGGCTACAGAGTAAGTAAGTTAAGTAAGTACACGTCATTGATTTTCCTTCGATATGCAAGCAACGCGCTCCGTCTATTTCTCTCTTATCGACATGGGCAGACCGATAGGATAGAATAGTTATAAATACCGTGCATGCCACCAAGACCTATTTTTTTTTCTTTTTTTAAAGCGAACCTACAACGAGCGATTATTTAAACGTACGAAATTCTAAACGCAGTCGGTTTAGCCAACTTACTTGAGTGAACTCGTTAATTGTAAATTAATACGAGATTGATGATTTTATTTACGCGTTGATTATCACACATATATATATATATATATATATATATATATATATATAATTGAACAAAGTTAATTATATAACGTATACAAGTCTCGTTAATGATGAGAATGCGAGATAGGCTTTTGTAAATGTTAAAAAGTAACGGTTTAAATGGCATCGCAAATGCGATTAGTCGACGATAAGAAAAAAACGGAAAAATCAGAATTAGATATCTATTCTAATGGAAGTTAGATGCGTAATTAGAAATATGCTTTTGAAAGAACGAAGATGATATCGAACGAGATATTATTCGCGATAATTAAAGACGACAGGTAATCTGAAGAAGATTAGAGGAAAAGATTAACGAAAAATAAAACTGAAAGGAAAAACTTTATGAAAATAAAAACGAATTTCGTCCTTCAAAGTCAATGGGAATCAGACGGGATCTCCATCGACGTTTGTTGGCGAATCTCTTTAATCGGTTTAATCGATAGAACGAACAGATATATATATATATATATATATATATATATATATATATATATATATATATATGTATGTATGTATGTACGTATATATGTATGTACGAGCCAGAGGCCGAGCCGTTATCGTCGATACTCGTTCTGATAAGGACTTCGTGATAAACACAGCGGGTGCCAGCTGTTTCCTTAGGTAAGAGAGGTTATTTCGCTTTTAGATAATATCGAGGAATCACGTAGCAGTATATTGCAGCAATTTATATGTCAGCGGAGTGCGTATAGACGAGTATATAGAAAATTAATATTTTTTTCTTTCTTTCTTTCTCTCTTTTCCATTTCTTTTCCTTTTCTTTTTTTTTTCAATAAAAACGATTTCGATGATGCCGAGATTTGGTTCATAGGATTTTCCTGTAATGAACGATAATAATCTTATAGGGGCTTATCGATCTAACGTAGGTAGGTTTGCAAATAGCGTCGCTATTTATGCGAAAGCAGCCTGAAGGTAAGAAAGTTAAGGAAAGAGAGAGAGAGAGAGAGACAGAGAGAGAAAGAAAGAAAGAAAGAAAGAGAGAGAGAGAGAGAGAAGGAGAGAATATTTCTTGTGACGTCACTAGGGTACGCGTTTACAAGAGAGAACGTCTGAGTTGCGCGTTTATGACCCGAGGAGGTAGAGAGAAGGAGGAGGAAGGATGCGAAGGAGTAGGAAAAAAAGGACGTGAATGTGCAAGGAGAAGAGAAGCGAAAGGAGGGGGAAACATTATCCACCCACGTAGAGAGAAAGAAAAAGGGAGAGAGAGAGAGAGAGAGAGAGAGCTCGAGACGGACCTCGAAATTCCGCAGATAAAATCGACTCCGCTTGCTTCGCCGACCAATATATTCATAATGGCCGTTCTCTCGGGCTTTCTCACCCCCATTTTTCGAATCTTTGATCTGCGAATATTTCGGTGAACAATCGGAGGCTCTACCTACCCCTCTCTCTCTCTCTTTCTCTCTGCTTCCCTCTCATATTTCTACTCCCACTTTCGAGCTTGATTCTTCTTCTTTAAGACCACGTTATAAGAAAATTTAAGCTTTATTTATTATTGTTGTTATTGTTGTTGATGTTGATGTCGTTGTTATTCTAATGGAAGTTGATCAATCTCCTATCTATGCGAATAATAATCGAAGATTTTTATCGGAATAAAAATCTTATCTCGTTCGGGAGAATTTCTAAAGAGAAGAGAATTTCGCGCCGATAGATTTCATCTAACTCGAAGCGTTGGCCCGTTTGCATTCGAACGAGAAAAAGGGGATTATAAGATGTAAGATCGATCGTTACGGTAAGATCGAAAGGTTCGTAGGCGTGAAGAAGGTCCGCCGGTAAATAGTGGATCGTTAATGAGCGAGAGACTAGATGATAATTAGAGATTCGCACGCTGCGTTTCCGCATGGCAAGTCCTCTCTCTCTCTCTCTCTTTCTCTCTTTCTCTCTCTCTCTCTCTCTCTTTCGTTCTTTTACTTTCTTACCGACCACTCTCAACACTATAGTCCTTTCACGGGTAGTACGTAACGAAAACGAAATCAGATAAGAACTAAGGCATTTAGTATGCAGCGATGCATTCATATCAATCGTCCCATGCATATGCAAGAATTCATTCGCACTTTTAGATGGTCCGACCAACTTTAGAATGGTATGTACGTATATCTATCTTATATGTATTAACCTAAGTTTGTATCTACCTAACGCGTAATCACGAATCAAAGTTTGTTATATATTTTTGACAAAGCGATAATAAAGCGACACGCGTTTTCGTTAATTAAAATATAACTGGGAATATTCGAGGAATATCTAGATCGGATGAGAAATCAAATGGATGAAAGAGGAATGAAATAATAAGAAAATAGATGTGTTTGATCCCTTGTGTGTATATCGTTCAACATCGGCGAATGTTTTCGAAGAGAGTAAGAGAGAGAGAGAGAGAGAGAGGGAGAGATAAAAGAAGAGAAAGAGAAAGAGAAAAAGAAAAAGGAAAAAAATACAAAAGGAGACCTCGTAGAGAGTTGGTCGCACGCAATCGCAAACGGCGACATCCTGCACGGCTCACGGCCGTAATTACATCCTAAGTACTTCTGCGAAACGTCCCGTGCATGACTCTTTTTCCTCGCGGATGTCTCATATGATTTCTGACGTTAGTTTGACGTTCCTTCGAAGAGAGGATCGCGTACACCTTCGAGCTACACTCGTGAATAATTTCTTCTTGTTCTTCTTCTTCTTCTCTTCTTCTTCTTCTTACTATTATTTTCTTTCTTGTACACGTGCTGAATTTTATTTAACAGCTCATTTCTTAATGCATTTTCTTTCTCTCAATCTCTCTCTCTCTCTCTCTTTCTTTCTCTTTCTTTCTCTTTCTATCTATCTATCTATTTCACTCAATCAGTCTCTTTATTTTTTATAAAAATAAAAAGAGAAATATAAGTAAAGATAAATGTTCTATGTAAAGAGAAAAAGAAAAATAAAGATAAATTGATATACATATACATATATACATATATATATATATATGTGTATGTATATATACATATATTTCTGTCTTTATCTTTTTTTTTGTTTTATTAATTTTCATTCATAAAATATATTATCTTTCTCACCTCTCTCTCTCTCTCTCTCTCTCTCTCTCTTTCGTGTAAGTCACTTTATTCTGTTTATTCAAATATAGGAGAAATTCGTATTCGTCGAAGCGTGTGCTGTATCATTCTTAGCCTGCATGAATATTCACCCGTTTTAGTAGGTATAAATATACCTATGTCGGTGTTTTGCATAGCCGTCGTACTTCGAAAGAGTTGCGAGCACTTTTGTTGTACGATACGATAGCGAGAGCGAGCGAACGAGTCGCTAATTAACGACGAGCGAAACAGTTAATTGGCGATCGTCACTGTTACGATAGAAAAACAAATATAACGAATAGCAAACGTTCAGATCGAATTTGCATCTCGAGTTGTGATCTATCAATTTTCAAGTATGTATTTAATTGCATATATAAATACGTTCGCATTGATACTTAGTAAATCGTAGTAAAAAGATAACAAACGATCGTATTGTCGATGAAAAAAAAAAGAAAAGTGAGAATTATGTAAAGTAAATTGTATCCATTGAAATATTGTCTATCATTATCTCTCAGTTTTTCGACATCATAGGTCATCGATAGATGCAACGTAATTTCATGTAAATCGTGTTCCTTTTTTTTTCTTTTTTTCTTTTTCTTTTTATCGCTAACCTTGCGACGAATCTTCTCGTTTCAGAAAATTAATAAAAGAGAAAAGGTAAGAAGAAGAATGAAAAAAATTGAGGAATGACATAATAATGAATCGATCGACGTCATTAAGATCAAACGGAACATTTCGAGCGGAAGCATTCTTTATTTTTTTTTTATTTTTTATTTTTTCTTTCATTCTAAAAAACGATCGTACAAATGTTAATGATATATCTACGATGCGTACATAAAATTAATAATCCAAGTTGAATTGAAAAAAAAAGTTTTATGATCAATTCCGATATTCCAAACACGTATTCGATCGACACGTTATGTATATACTTACTTATGAAGAAACTCAAGAGAAACAATCTATAAGTTCTCTCTCGTCTCGATATCGCTATAAGTCTATAACTTATACTCTTCGTGAATGGAAGGTAGCCGTTGAGATTTAATAATGCTCATAAATTGACTAATATAAGTGCTTACTTGGATCGTGAAAACTTTTACGTCCGACAATCAAGATCCAACGATTGTTTTTATCTTTTTTTCCAAATGCACCGGTCGATCGTCGAGGAGAGTTCGCTTACCGGCTGTAAAAAAAGCACAAAAATTATTCTTTTTTTATTGTTTCATTTTTCTTTTTTCTTTTTTTTTTTAAATATCATTATTTATTTATTACTTTTTCTTTTCTTTTCTTTTATGTTGAAATAGCAATTTAAATGCATGTTAAAATCATATACAATCTAACAGGAGTTCATATATTAACGAAAGTTCAATGTCGAGATATTTTTTATTTTTTAATTTATATTTTTACTCGATCGTTTTTAAATATCATACAGTATATATATATATGATCTATTACGAGAGTTCGTATGGAATAAAAAAAAAGAAAACAAAAAGAAACGTGAATGAACGAAAAACAGAGAATGCTTATGTTTGTTTCTTTTTCTTTATTCATTCTTTTTTTTTTTGTTCTTTCGACGTTCCGCGACGAATTGAATGAACGAACGCTGACCCACATAAATTCTCGGAAAAGCAGTTCGCCAGAATGAACGGCAAAAAATACTAGCGGCGCGTGCCGTTGCCTTGGTAACCGCGTACGACCAGATCGTAGTAGTACCGTAAAAAGTGTCAGCAGGGGCGGGGGGGGGGCGAGGACAGTTCTTTTTTATGAATGAAAACCGAAACGTGCGATCGCGATAAGTTATTGTACGCTATATCGTAAAGAAAAGCTTACAAATCAAAATTAAAAAAAGAAAAGAGAATAAAGAGAATTATTGGCGTCATTCATAAATAAACGTGATTCATGTATAAAAGTATTTTTATTTCAAGCATGTACGATTAAGATATTATGATATAGTATTATATATATTATGATATAATAATACATATATAGATGTAACGTGATATGATATAAAACTCTCTTTCTCTCTTTTTAACTCTTTTTTTATAAAATATAGTAATACATACATATATATATATATACATATATATATATATATATATATACATCTGATAAAGTAATACAATACAATCTTCCTGGATAATAATATCCAAAACGGTAAAAACACGAAATGAAAAATTTTATGAATAACCTAACAGAGATGTTTAAAATAATAAGAAAGAAATAAACTCTAGATGTTATACGAATTATACTTATACAGTAAACTACTTCACATACTTTTCAGTACAAGTAAAATACATACCTACATATACGTATACATATATATATATAATATGTACATATATACCTACATAAGTACTTACATATATAGATTTTCAGTACAAGTAAAACGCATATCTAAATATACGTACGTATATACAACACGTACATACATACCTACATAAAACTTACGTACATAGATTTTCAGTATAAATAAAACACACCTACATAGACATGCATATCTATAGTACATACATACATATATACATACATACATAGATATACATATAAAGTAAATAAGAAGTCGAAAAGAGGCGAAGTATTACAGAAGAAAAATAAGAAGAAAAGGGAGTTCAGACTGGCAAGTAGGTAAAAGCGTATCCGTAGTTGTGGAGACGTGAAGAGGAGAGTAAAGAGGAGAGTAAGGCGGTCGGTTGAGGGGGGGAGGGGGAGGAAGAGGAGGTGGAGGATAAGGGGTAAGAGGAGTTGAGAGTAGGAGATAGAGAGTGAGAGAGGGTGACGAGGAAAGGGATGATGAGGGAGGATGAGGGGAGAGTTCGCGATGCGGGCAAGCGCGGTACGGATGCGGCTCTCTAGTAAGAGGAAGACGTGATCGATGCCCGTGGGATGCGAGGGCGTTCCTGGTGCGGGAGGCGCACGAGACAAATGGACGTCGCGCGTCTCCCGACCACGCCTTCCCGCGGGAGAAGAAACTCCGTTTGCGTGTAGCTCGCCTTTGCCGAAGAGAATCCACGACTACGACGACTACGACGACTACGACGAACTCTTGGTTCTTCTATGCTTTGCTTCGTTCCTTCGAAAGAGATCACTGTCGGATATATTCTACGTCGGTTCGAAGTGATAAACTGTTTAAACGAACGAACGAACGTAGAATAAAAAAGGAAGCTTTCTTAACAATATCTTTAAGGATTCTTTCTTTTTTTTTTTTTTGTTTAATGGATAAAAATAAACGTTCGATTGTACGAGGATTTTGTTTTTTTTAATCGGACATAGTTCGAAGAATGATAAAGTATTTTTTTTATATTCGTTATAATTTTTTATTTAGGTATGTAGTAAGAGATTAGAGCGTTTTATGCGAAGTAAAAGTATTTTTATATTCGTAATTTTCTGTGGGTATATATAGTGTGTAGTATAATATTGTGATATTTTATATGCGATGTAGGAAAGTTAAGTATTCGCGCAGTTGGAATATATTATATTATATTTCCATATTCTTACTGTACGAATAGTTAAGTCTCTCAATGTGTTATATATTAGTTAATATAATAATATGATATTCAACGAAGGCGAGATATATGCTAATAGAGTTTCTCTCTCATATTTGTAATATGTTGGGTATATGTTGTAAATTTATTAATAACAAGTATAATATAAAAAAGAATATACATATATATATTTATACTTGTATTATAACAAAATTTATTATTTCCTTGCATCGTATATTTCTTTATTAAAACGATGCATCTTTTTCATCCTTCCTCTCTTTCTCTCTCATTATAATTTGTACGAAAAAGAAATGTATGTGCATTCGTGAAACATTGTAATCAATTATACTTTATAATTACGTTTGTATCGTAATCAATTTTTCGATCAGTTTATTCTGTATAATCTTACCTTTCAAAGAGATACAAAGGATTAGAATTATCACAAAAACGTGTATGTGAAAGAGAGAAAGAGTGAGGAAAGAGAGAGATAGGTATATGCATATGTAGGTAAGTACTTATGTAGGTTTACTTATCTCACGACAGTAATAACTCGCGAAAGCACGAATGCTCTTTCGGAAATACCTATGTATAGAACGAAAATATAACGCGGCAACTTTTCTCATCCGGTTATTTTGCCATTTAATTTCAGCCACACTGCGGCAAATATTTTGTTGAAATTTCATTTTCAACCCGATATGAGAACGATGAAAATCTAATTCGGTCGGTTTTTTTTTTTTTTTTTAAAGATAGAATTTTTTAATCATCGAGAAGAGAGGTATCGCTGAAAATAAAAAGGAACCAAAAAATAAAAAAAAGAAAGGAAAAGAAAAGTAAAAAGAAAAAAAGGAGAGAAGAAACGAAAAGAAAAAAGTATAGAGAGGATAAAAAAAGAAACAAGAAAGGAAAAAAAAGGGAAATGCGGCCGCGTGCCGTGCAAAAGCGGCAATATTTAAATTTTTAGCGAGATAGAGAGAGAGAGAGAAAGAGAGAGAGAGAGAGAGAGAGAGAGAGAGATGTACGAAGGGTCCCACAAACAAGGAGAAGCCTCGATAAATATTCAACGTGCCACGGAAGTAAGTCAACCTACGATCCTGGCATGTACATAGGTTTTGCACCTGCGTCGGCGTTCTTGGATTCGTGAAAAACGTATATATTAAGCCGCCTCGAGGTAGACTTTTAACTAGAAACTTTCCAAATAAATTCATAATTTATTTTCACAATGATTCTGCATCTTCGTTCATCATTTCGTGCCGATCGATCGCGGATGGATGCGCGTTCTTAAACGAGCACTCGCATTAATTTACATAAGCATAGAGGGTTATGGTAAGTTCTTCTTTTCTTTTCAAAAAAGAAAAATGAAATAAAAAAGACAAAAAGGAGAAAGAGAGAGAGAGAGAGAGAGAGAGAGAGAGAGAGAGAGGGAG
Organism: Vespula vulgaris; assembly: GCF_905475345.1. Lineage (NCBI taxonomy): Eukaryota > Metazoa > Arthropoda > Insecta > Hymenoptera > Vespidae > Vespula > Vespula vulgaris. Next base: position 5,616,714 of record NC_066592.1, read on the forward strand.
GGAGATAGTAAGAGATTAACTGTTATACACAAGATTTATGAAAATACGTACTACGTGGAAATTTAAATGTTATCTATCCACGGGAATAGATAATTTTATCGCATGGAATATGGGAGGGTCGTTATTATGTAAATCGCAGATAAGATTACATCTACTCTGTGCTGATGAGACATCCGTAACTCGAATACTTTCTAATTATCATTAGCGAGTGCTACGAGATGTAATGCGAACACGAACATGACATTTTAATTCTCGTCCTAAAGTATAGGTAGAATAATAAAGGAAGAAGAGAGAGAGAGAGAGAGAGAGAGAGAGAGAGAAGAAGAAAAAGAGAAAAAAAAGTAAGAAAGAAAGAAAGAAAATTCATTTGCATAGATATTTCAAATGACTTTATACGTTTGACTTTGATTAACTTAGGACGTGTCGTATTAGATACTATTCGAAGTTTTATTTTATTAAATACGAGAATGACTATGGAATATGGACGATCAATACGATCAAGGTGTGCTCGTCTACGACAGGGTAGTGACAAAGAGGGTTGAAACTCGACATCGTGCTTGGCCTTACGATATCGATCGTCAATCCTTAGACAGGGAACGTTTCGATGGAGAAACAACGTTAATTGCTTCCGCCCACGTCTAGAAATTCACCGTCTACTCTCCTCGATTGTCATCATCGTTAAAGTGGAAACTTGGACTCTCGATCGAAGTAAAAGAAGAAGAAGAAGAAGAAGAAGTAAAGAACGACCGATGTCGATAACTACAAATTTTCCTACTTATTCTTCCTACATAGTTTTCTAAAGAAAAGGAGCATTCTCTTGGCAAGGATAATTAACGACTGACGATTGTGCTCTGACGAAAAAAAACGAGATAAAGAGAGAGAGAGAGAGAGAGAGAGAGAGAGAGAGAGAGAGAGAGAGAGAGAGAGAGAGAGAGAGAGAGAGAGAGAGAGGGAAAAGAAAAAGAAAAGGAAACAAAAGGAGTAGGTACCGACGTGCACCATTTATCATAATTACATCGTGCAATCTTCGTCATCCCCTTCGAATCGATATTTTCGTATTAAATAAAAGTTAGATCGTTTATAATCGTCGTTAAAAATATCACATCGGAATGGATGAGAAAAAGATTAAAAGAGAATGGAGAAGAAAGATCGATTTTAAATTCGTGACCGGGATGAGTCGTCGAGATCGCACCATGAAAGCGAAGTCACGTACCACGCGTATGCTCGTTTACAATGGCAAAGGGCGACGCGCGAGACGCGTCAGATTTGCGTCCCATTGGGCTTGAGGACCACCCAAGGAGAAAGAGAGAGAAAGAGAGAGAGAGAGAGAGAGAGAGAAAGGACGGAAAACGTAAAGAAGAGAAAGAGAGAGAGAGAGAGAGAGAGCGAGACGATTATCATTCAGAAGAGCTAACGATAGCGAAAACCTGTCCTAACAGCGGTGGTCTGCGAGATAAGGTGGTGAATGCAGGTGTTTAACGCATTGCCAGTCATTCTATTGTCATTACTTAAAAACCGAGACTATAGCTGACTCTGATCACTGAGGGAGTGGTACGACGTTGGGTGCCACACTGATGATCGGTTACCATCTTCCAAACTTTTCAAACTTACCAATCAGTATCTAACGAGCTTTATATTATCTCACGTTTCAATTTATATGAGAAAAGTAAACGTTTTTGAATATAAAATGAGAATAATATATGTACTTGGATGGGTAGATCGAGTGAGATAATTTAATAATTAAAAGTAATTGGAACACGTACGTTATTTTATGGGTGATATCACATACACACGCGCGCGTGAATACATACACACACACACACACACACACACACACACATATATATATATATATATATTAATAAACGTTAATTTGTTTCGTCAAGAATGTACAACTTTGACGTACGACGTTTATTAACGATGCTCCAAATGTAAACTTTTAAAAACTGATTCAATACATAAAGTTCTAGCAAGGAAGATGTCGTAATTATAAACTTCTGCGATATTATCGTCGAACGATTTTTGCATAGCCAAGAGCGATGGAACACCTTTCGTAAAATGGTAACGTAAAAGATACGCGAGCCTGATAAAACCTACGAACGATAACGAGGTACATAACATGAACGTGGTTGTTAATATAAATACCATCAGTCAAGAGCTTGTAAAGGGAAATTAATCGTTGTATTATTTTATTTAATTCGACATTATCGAGATCCACTAGACATTTTGTTTGTTTATTCATTTATTCATTTACTTACTTACTTACTTACTTATTTATTTATTTATTTATTTATTTATTTATTTATTTATTTCTGTCGTTCGTTCATATTTCGGTTCTCTTTTTATTTTAAATTTTAGCACAGGCATCTCTGGTTCAACGTGGGACGATAACTTTCCATAATTATTCCAATACTAGCACACCACGAAGCATCGTCATCAACGAGAACCAGTACGTGGGGTATGCACGTTAGAGCTTTAACGAGTTTTTGTCACGAAAGCAACGAATCGGCACTCCGTTCTTTACGTCGTTACCGTGCGAGCCGTTCTATGTGTCACTAGGACGAACATGGAAAACTACGATAATCTTGTTGTTTGCGTTTTATCGATCCCTCATTTCTTTCTATATTATCAATTATATAATCACAGACAGACACGTACACATATACATACATACAAAAAAAATATATATATATACGTTCCATAACTTTTGAAATTCACTTCACCAAAATTTTATCAAGAGGAAAATGTTGATAGAGAAGGAAAAGAGATGATGAAAGTAAGTTCCAAAAGCAAACGACAACTCGATGCCCTTTATTTTCGTACTCGAGTCCGCTCGATTCGAAAGGAACGCTTGAATTTATTAACCTCGTTACGAGCGACCGCCCCTACGAGACTCTCGAACTGAGGGAAAAGAAGAATAAGAATAAGAATAAGAATAAGAATAAAAATAAAATGTCGAGAGAATGAGAGAAAGAGAGAGACTCGGTTCAAGAGAGATTCAAGTGAACGTATTTAAAGTCAAGAGGACGATTACATGGACAAGATGGCGGCCGATTCATTTTATCCGAAGAAGAAGAAGAAGAAATCAAAGAAGACATTTTATAAATAATTCCATTAGATATTGCAAATTCCTATTAACATTTGTGGTTTTTAACGATCTTAAAGTTTTAACGATCGTAAATCCAATAGCAATTTTATCTCTCTCTCTCTCTCTCTCTTTCTCTCTCTCTAAATGAATGTATTATCGTAGTTGATTCAAATGAGAAAAATAGAAAAGAGATAGATGGATATATCGAGGAAGATGATGAAGCGCACGCGCCTATGAAGCCACGAGCTGAGTTGAGCAAGTAAGTAAGTAAGTAAGTAAGTAAGTAAGTAAGTGAGTGAGTGAGTGAGTGAGTGAGTACTACGCGCCGCGAAGCGTGTTCCGTGTCACGGCTCTCGACCGTGCTCGATCGTGCGCGTGCGTGCCACTTGTGTGCGTGAATAAACGTACGCTCGATGCGTCACGGCTCTCTGACTTCGGGCCACCACGCCCATCGCCACTGCGCTCGCTCGTCCATGACGAGAGAGAAAGAGAAAGAGAGAGAGAGAGAGAGAGAGAGAGAGAGAAACGCGAGGAGACATAAGGAAAAGCTCGAAGGATGCTGGCCAATGTTTCCGACCAAAAATAGAAAAGGAAAAAAGATTTGCAAGAACGTCTTCTCGAATGTCATCCCCATTTTAAGCGACAAAATTCTGAGATAGATTGGATATATATATATATGTATGTGTGTGTATCTATGTACGTATTTAAAGGTGATATATATATATATATATATATATATAATATATTTGTATTATTATTTTTAGAATGTTTCTTTCAAAAAAATTTTGCAAAGATTGTTCTATTATTCTTTGATTTTCGTTACCGTCGTTAATTCTCGATTCATTTCGTCCTTATTAATTTTAGTAAGACTTGAGATAATTCAATCGTATGTTTGTTAATCTCATTTCATTCTCGGAAGAAAGATTCTCTTGTATCAATCGAGATCATAGATTAGAATAATGATCTTTCTCTGAGGAGAAAGGGGTGAAGGGAGGAAGAAAAAAATGAAGAGAGGAAAGAAGAAAATGTCATTCACGATGAATCATATTTTATGAAGATGTCCTGCGTTCATTGTCGAGCATTAACGAAGATAACCATGTGCGATAGGGTGTAATTACGGACGAGATATCTTGGTGTACTTAAAGAATCGCATTCGAAACGATCTCTTTGCGACAGAAAGAGAGAAAGAGAGAGATAGAGAGATAGAAACAGATAGATAAAGTAAGAAACACACTTCGCTAAGAGTAGCTTTGTTAGCGAAGGAAGGACGGCTAATGAGTTTTTTTTCTTCTTTCCTTTTCTGTGTTTTTTTTTTGTTCTTTTTTTCGTCATACGGCATTCTTTGATTTATGTGGTCGGATATGTGGAAGAACGTTAATTCTCGCTCGTAACTCCGTAACTCTAGTGAATGGCTAGAGAGCAAACATTTTTCGAAGCGTCAGAGCGTAACGTTACCCAGTGAAAAAGTATCCAAAGTCACGCATTACAAATCATATATATATATATATATATATATATATATATATATACATATATACATATATACATATACATACATTATATAGATAACGACGACGTAACGCATAGAAGATATAGATAGTCAGAAAAAACAAAAAAGAAAACACACGCACGCATACACACACACACACACACACACACACATATATATAACTCGTTATAGGAGAAACTTATACGAATCTTTCGATTTCTCGTACGGTATTATTAAAATGTATCGTATATCTTTTATTAAACAAGCTTCTCTCGTTTCTTTCTTTCATTTTTTTCCTCGCTGACGAAAAAGCAATTTCCAAGAATATGGAATCCCTTTAAAAAGAAAACAAAATAGAAAAGAAACAAGAAAATTATTTCTCGCGATAGACTAGACAGTTTCGTCTAGTGTAATAGTAGGCACGTGTGCAGTTCATAGCTCGAGAGGAAATACGGAATCGGAGATCGGCCGAGGGCGCCCGATGGGGAATAATTGCGCGTTTGCGCTCGTTGCGGGAGGAGGATTCCGTGGGCCGCCTCCATGACTCCCGGTAGTAATTATCGAATCCTTTCCCTCCCTTAACCCCCATTCTTACGGTATATGCCAAGCGCCCCCTATTCTTTCCCCGGAGGCTCGTATGTTATTATTCGACGTGTGCACCACCAGCGGTATCACGAGCGGTACCACGAGCTACGAAACTCTTGTACACTCTCTCTCTCTCTCTCTCTTTCTTTCTTTCTTGCTTTCTTTCTCTTTCTTGTAGTTACACGAGCTTACGTTCCTTCGACAACCGGGTCCCAGATCGGAAGCCATTCTGACGCGAAGATTACTGGAATTAAAGCTTTAGATCGTCGATCGAGCAACGAATGTACCTACACTCTTTTTCTTGTACTTTTTATTTTTTATTTTCTATCTCTCTCTTTTTCTTTTCATCTTCGTCGATTCTTATACTACAGGTATATATATATATATATATATATATATATATATATATATATATCTTCTTAATTGCAATTTCTAAACGCGAATTTGACTAATCGACGAACAGATAATAAAGCGGTCGCATCGGGCGTACATATTTTGTAAGAGATACGTTTGAAGGCAACATTGTAGCAGCTGTTTACCAGCAGACAAATTGTAACGGCTGCGTCTCGGATACCATTAATCTCGAATTCGTTATCGCATGGCCATCGCCAAACGAAGTAAGCAAGTAAGTACCTAAGTACGTTAACCAGTATCTGGTACGATTAAAGAACCCTTCAACCAAGTCCGATGACGAGCCGAACGTGCGACAATATAATTACATAATTGCCAAGCTCGCACCAATTGTGACTCCACCTCTTTTGATACGTTCCTATCGATTTTCTCAGGGTGACAAATGGAACTGTCCTTTCGCTAGGACGTAAGGCAAATTACTTTGGAATATCTTAATCGTGCAACATAGTACTTACACGGTATTCGTTTTCTTCGATTTCGATTGATATCTTCTTCGAATATTTCGTTGCGTTGTACAAGAAAAAAAGTATATATACATGTATGTACACGTGTGTGTGTGTATATATATATATAAAGAAACAGAGGTTGAACGAGTTTTTTCTTTTCTTTTCTTTTTTCTTTTTTTTTCTTCTTTTATTTTTTTTTTATTTTTATTTTCTTATTTTCTTTTCTCTTTTTTGTTATTCCTATATATAAAACTGACGTACTTGATGTTAAGGTGATAAAAGAAAAAAACATCGTTCTAAGCTTGAATTATTAATTGGAATTCTCTTAACTCGTAGCATAGGGTCAATTAAGGTAAAAAAATCCGTTTCTTTAATATCCATTGATTACATATCGATTTGTTATGTATTTGCATTAAGAGAAACAACAGGAAGACCTTGTCTTGTCGCAATCATCGATCTTTCCGATTTCATAATCCATATCTTACGTATGCTAAACGATCTCACGATGATAAAACATTAGAGAATAGTCTAGAGATATGAGAAGGTCTTTTCTTTGATTGAAAATTAGAATATGTAGATAATATTTTATTATGATTTAATATGGATATAAAAAAGAAAAAAGAAAAAATAGAAAAAGAAATGGCATTATTACGTTATAATTTTTTCAAACGTTCATTGATCGTTCGTAATTAAAATTAGTTATATATGTATACCAGGTTATATTAAAATTTACTTGAGAAAATTAATTGAAAACATATTCAAAAGAAGAAACGTATAAATACATATATATGTGAAAATACACACGACGAGACATCATCGTGGAGATCGAAGTCGAAGGATTGCGAGTTCTGAGTCATGCATCGGCGACACACGTCTTATATTTCTTCTTTCTCGACCGGAAGGCAAATTATATATATATATATATATATATATATATATATATATATATATATATATGAATGCATATGTAATACTCGTAACGTGTCGGCTTCTTTTACGATAGACAAGAAAGCTACTCGACGAGCTCGTGCCTTCGATAAAATACTGGTCAAACACGTCTCGTGCTACGATCATCATAATCTTTATCACTAAATTCGAATGGAGACTCGACGTTTCGTTGATTTTCGAAAATATAAGATATATTTCATGAAGATTACGAGATATCTTCGTACGTCATATTAACTAAAAATATTGATTAATCGTTAAAAGATAATATACAATATTTTTAACCGATACGTTAATATATTTCGATAATAATTAACGCGAATGGTTACATTAAGAAGAAAGAATAAAAAAAAAAAAGAAAAACAAAAAGAATGAGAAAAAATAATAGAAGAATTATTAACGAAGCTAGAAAAGAAAGATAATTTGATCGGTACGTGTACACTTACCATGGATTTGAAATTCTTCGATAGTTTTAAAAGTTTTTCTAGGATAGTTAAAGATTGATGCGTCCTTCTCACCGACGACAGTATTTTCGACTTCTATGACGTTTCTATTACGATAGTAATATACGAAGAAACGCTGGTAGGTAATTCGTTGGACGTACTCGATGATTTGAAACGTCGAACGGCCGCAGCTCGTACGATCCCACGCAGTTAAATCATACGGGACAAAAGTTTTTCGTAAGAGATAAGAACGACGACGGGGCGCTGCCTTTTGCCTCGTGTTCTCGTATATTACGTGGGCGTATAGATCGACCGACACGTGGGTCGCGAAAACTTTTCTAGGCTGCGTAATGAAAGGTAGAATAACGTTTCTCGGTTGTAACTTATCGTCCGTACCGATCACGAGGACGATAACTTCTTTCAAACCCTATGTCGAACTTGACGAGTTTCTTCCGCGTAGGCAAAACTGGTTAGGAAAAAAAAAAAGAAAGAAAAAAAGTAGAAAAGAAAATGAAAAAGAAAAGTATAACGTTATAAATAAAAGGAACGTTTTCATAAAATATAAGATTAATACAGGAGATGTTATTTGAATGTGTAAAATAAATATAAATATAAAATAAATACGTGAGAATTTATTTATTCTCATAGAAAGTAAAAGTGTATAGTTCGATCCATAGAACATAGAGCATGGATCGAGCATGCTCGTGATCGTTGATTAGGAACGTGACGAACGGTCTCATTCGCTTCGTACTTGTGAAAGGAATCAGTCGAGTTGAGTCTGGGTTCGGAAAATCAGCTTTTAACATTGCCCCGAGGGACATTAGGGGGTTTTCGGCGCCCGAAGCATATATAACGTATCCCACAAGCGAAGGAGAGAAAGAGAGAGAAAGAAGCAGAGTCAATATCATCGTCGTTAGAAGAATCAGATCGTTGCGACCGCAAGAGCGTCTATAAATAACGTTTCTCCGACCCCCAGTGTTGTGATTATATTACCTATTCGAGGAGAAAGCATTTGTAGAGAAAGAGAGATGGGAAATACTCGAGGGATCCTGGAAACGAGAACCGAGTTACATAGTAATACGTGTGTGCGAGAGAAATGGAAAGAGAGAGAAGGAGAAAGAGAGATAGATAGACAGACAGAAAGAGAGAGAAGAGAGAGAGGAATAAGAGAGGGTACGATTTCCGGGGTGTCTGCGGCAGATTAAATCTCGACTGGTTAGCGTTTGATTAAACTCTGGGATTGAGACCGATGTTAATGCTCCATCCGTGACTCGATTGTATGCTTCCCCGTGAAATTGACGTCGCGAACGTCGTAAAAAAAAGGAACGACCTCTGCTCGGTACTTCTCTTTACACCATCACACACCACCACCACCACCACCACCACCACCCTCCTCCCGTTCGATAAATCTCCTATCTTGTCGGATTGTATCGCGAGGAAAGTATCCGTTTTCTCTTTTTCTTTGTTTCGAGGATGGTATAGGAACATCGTCGATCGAAATGCAGGAAGGACTCCCTCTCTCTCTCTCTCTCTCTCTCTCTCTCTCGTTCGAAGAAGAAGAGAAAGAAGAAGAAGAAGAAGAAGACTCTCCTCGACTTCAGGTCAAAGTCAGTACCGACGTTTACCCTCTCGAAGATTCAGTGGAGGCATATGGAAAAAAAGATAGAGATAGAAAGAGAGAGAGAGAGAGAGAGAGAAAGAGAGACAGGAGTGACTAAAGAGGGGTGGGGTAAAGAGAGAGAGAGAAAGAGAGAGAGAGAGAGAGTCGGAGCAAGAGTTCTCCGGGCCTCACAATTAGCGCATACATCACCGCTTGAGAGGCCGCTCGAGGGGTAAGAGAGGAGGGGAGGGCTTCGTACTGGCAACCTGTTATTAAATACGTGGCCCGAAATACGCATGTATCACTCACGCATAGGCTCGCATACAGAGGACGAGCCCTTTGCCGGATTAATTCACACGCGGACCGATCCTCATAGTAGAGAGAGAGAGAGAAAGAGAGAGAGAGAGAGAGAGAGAGAGAGGAGAGGAGGAAAATACGCGGCTCTCTCGGTACGACGAAAGTCGATTTACGGCCGCGCACCATCACGTTTTCTTATCCGAAGTCTTCCTTCTCTTTCTTGTCTTTCTTTTTTACTTCTTTTCTCTTCTCTTTTTCCCTTTCTATTACTTGTTCCTTTTTTTTCATCTTCTTCACTTCTCTCTCTCTCTCTTTTTTCTCTGTTTTTTTCTTTTTCTCTTGTTATAAGCTATGCGAAAATTGTGAAAGTCCAATCAGTTTATCTTCTCTCTATTTTATTAATTCTCTTTCTCTCTCACTCTCTCTCTCTCTCTCTCTCTCTCTCTCTCTCTCTCTCTCTCTCTCTCTCTCTCTCTCTCTCTCTCTCTCTCTCTCTCTCTCCTTCTCTGTGTGTACACGTGTGTGCGTGTGTTGTCTCTAAGACCGGAGAAATTGCACGACGAATTCCTAATTCCCTTGGACGCGCAAAGATTATCGAATGACTTATGGCCGAATCGCGACTCGATTAATGACCGTACTTTTCGCGGTTCTTTATAATGGACAGCCTCGAGATAATAATAAATAGGCGCGGCCATGTACGCTCGATATGCCCGAGAGATATTGGGACGGTGTTATTAACATGTTCGTTAACGTCGTGAATAATTATGATTTTTCTTTCTTTTTATTCTCTTTATTACTTCTTTTTTCTTTTTTTAGAATTTTTTCTCCTTTTCTTTTCTTCCTTTAGTTATTGTTGCTGTTGTTGTTATCGTTGTCGTCGTCGTCCTTAATCTCTTCCCCCTGTTTCCTTTTAATGAAGTAATTGATAGGAGTGTACTCTTATCGATTTGTTCTTTTTTTTTCTTTTCTTTTGTTAATCTTCGCGTAATTCTGATTTTCAGTTCGACGTAAGTAGTTATCTCTTTATATACCATAAAAAAAAAGAGAGACACATACGGAAGAGTCATCGATTGCTCATGCAAAAGCCACGACAATGAGAGAGGGTGAACTCGTAAATAATTGATCGGCAAGTCCTCGTATTAATAACGGCAACAGCATCGAAGTACCGGGATCGTGTCAAGGACCACCCGTTGTGATTCGAGCGACACTCTGCCGGGGACAGACGACACGACACAATCAACGGACTCTCCCTTCCACAGGGCTATGGTGAGTTCGCTAATAAATTATTAAAGGGACAGCCTCTGGTCGTGACGTCGGAATATCGCGTTAGAGAACGATCGTTCGGTTAACCAAACTCGACCCATCTTCGTAGTTTCGTCGTTCTTTCTCAATTCCTTTTCCTTTAAGATCATTAAGAAATATAAAGGATGGATATAAACTCGAATCGTTGATAACTCTAATCGGATAGTTCACGTTAAACTTTAAATACGTAACATCGACAACTGACTACTGCGATCGAGCGCGTAACACTCTTTTTACTAGACGAAGAGAACGAACGATTCGCATGAGAATAAAATAAATTGCATCCGGTAATTTGAAAGGAACGACATTTTCGCGTTGGTCGTAAGGCGACAGGTAATTAAGTGGCACTTAAGTTCGGTAATTAACCACGGATGAAATTACGTCGGGCGCTTTCGTATTTTCTCTCTAACTAATTGCGCTTCCTTCTTATGCGACGAATAGCAAAATCGATCGACAATAAACTCTTCTCTGGTGTATTATTCTGTTTTTCTTTTCTTTTCTTTTTTGTTTCTTTTCTTTTTTTTTTTTTTTAAGAAGTTCTTCGTTTCCTAAGGAGATTGACAATAACCATTTCGTTTTCTCTATTATTTTCAAAAGACCGAGGTAAAGGTCGAGTTGAAACTAGTTAACAATCTTTCAAGAATCATTCTTCTTCGTTGAAGCGTCACAATTCTGACCGTTCAAAACTCCTCGACTTTACCGTCGGGGTTCGACGAACCTGAACGGGCATTCAGTAAACGTTCAAAGACAATGGAACGAGTTCACGCTCGGTAAAGGGGGTTGAATTTTTGCTGTTATTTCACAAGGCATATCGAAAGGAATTGTTTCGAGGCTATTTTCTATATTCGAATCTTTTTTTTTTGCGTGTTCTTAATTCTTAATGCGTGTTAATCGTTTAAGTCTATATTGTCAAAACGTGTATCTACGTTGCACAGAAAACTATTATATTATCGAATTAAACTATAACGAGACGATTAGAAATTTGTTTTTCTTCATAATTTAATTTCATTTCTTAAGTTTCCATTCATAAAAAATTTTATATTTAAATAGTTACACATAATTCACAGTTGATTTCTTACACTCGTTGGACACAATCGACGAGTTAAATGTTCGAAATTTTTCGTCCCTCCCTCCATATTATCTCGAATCCTAAAATCAATCAATCCTAGAGAGAGGAATAGTTAAAGGGTGTAAAAGATATCGCATCTTTTCGAACGCATCGTTTCCATTTACAATCGTATCGATACATCGAATGCATCGAACGATTCAAATAACTCCATCATGCTCGAAGCGAACGTTTAAACTTACAAATTACCCGTTCGACCCTCCTCTAACTTAATTAAAGGCAAAATGCCGAGAGGAAGCATACCGCAAAGATCGGCGCCGGCTGCTGATCTGAAATCGCGTTCTCGCTTTTATTACGTTGGCGTCGTTACTACGAGCGTTATTTTACGAGTTCGTATACGAGCTCGCGATTCCCGTATCGTAACGTGGCCCATCACGGTGGCTAATGAGCGACAATTAGAAGAGAACGTGAGAGTGAGAGAAAGAGAGAGAGAGAGAAAGAGAAAGAGAAAGAGAGACTCGACATACGAGTCTGTCTTTCTCACGCATACTTTCCGTCTCTTTCTCTCTCTATCTGTCTCTGTCTCTCTGTCTCTGGCTCTGGTTCCGTCCCTCTCTTTCTCTTTCTATCTCTGTGATCGTACGTTTATACGAACGGAGAGAAGAGCGTAGTCGGCCAAGTGCGCGTAATTTTCGCAGAGGACTAATTCGGCAAAGCTTCATTAGGCCCGACGTCGAGCCCCGTACTTAGAGAACGCGCGGGGGTATAATCATAGTTTAAATTCGGCTCCCATCCATTGAAAATCAGTGGCTCTGACCCGGTCCGCAATCAGGATACCGGTTAGGGGAACGATAGGTGGGGGCTATCATAGGGCATTTGATCCGTAGCGGGTCATCAATATTGCATGAGGGGGTACATTGACGCGCGTACGATCATGCCGAATGCTGCGAATCAAAATAGTCATCGAGTTTGTGCTCCTAAAGAGAGAGATAGAGAGAGAGAGAGAGAGAAATGGTCTGTCACACACATACACACACGAGAGACACGCACACATACACTCTCTTTCTCTTGTATATATCTTTTGTCACTGCTCTCGGTTCTCCAACCAGTTGTATGCTTTACCGGATAACCACTGTCTGTTTACAGCAGAAATGATTCACTTCCTGTAATAATATTTTCGAAGGAAAAGTAATCGACGTTGCAAATCGATGGAAAAAAAATTTTGTCTAACTTGCAACTTTTCGTTCACCTACTCGATAAAGATAATTATATATCGAATATATTTGTGTAATGGTTTCTTTAAAGATATTCTCGTCAAACGATGAATGTTCCTCTGGAATGTAACAAGACCAAACAAAACGATCTAACTAAGTATACGAGGTATACGTGCGTGTACGTAGAAACGAACGTGTTCGTTTGAAGAAAGGGCGCGTGTCATAAATATGAGAAATAAATTGAATTATTCGCAGAGTCGGTTAATGATAGGTTGGATCTTCGAATCTGTCTGTCTTCGTCTTTCTCTCTTTGCAAACCCTTTCCTCCCTTTACGTCCATCGACGGGATTCTCCTCGAAATGAAACGACAAAATTTATAAAAAAAAAAAAAAAGAAAGAAAAAAACAAAAAGGACGTAGTCAAGGTAGAGAGTGCACGAAATAAATTTCGTAGAATGTGTTCGTTTTCTTTCTCCACTTCTCGCCTCATCGTCGGTAGGTAATATCAAGACGTAACATTGTAACGAGAATTACGAAAAAAGAGAAGGGGAAAACAAGAAGAAAAAGAAAGAAACGTAGTCTGACAAAAAAGAAAGAAAGAGAGAGACGGAGACAGAGACAGAGACAGAGACAGAGAGAGAGACAGAGAGAGAGAGAGAGAGAGAGAGAGAGAGGAAGGAAAAGAAGGAGAGAATAAAAAGCGAGAGCAAGTAGCGAAAACGATAGGAGCCTTCGAGATAATTACGGAGTCGTAAGATGGAACGAAGTGAATGAAAGAAGGAAAAAGAATATAAAAAAAGAAGCAGAAGAAAAAAAAAGGAGATCGGTGTCTCGAAGAAGGCAACAACGTTGATCCTTCCTCGAATGTAATCCCCTCGCGGCCGGAGAACTCGCGTCAGTGCGATCTCCTCCTTACGCAAGCCCGCTTCGGAGGCACGCGATTTCACGAGGAAAAAACGATCGCGACGAGGGTATTGCAAAGAAAAAGAAAACAAAAAGAAAAAGAAAAAGAAGAAGAAGAAGAAGGAAAAAAAGAGATAGGAAGGGGGCAGCGAGAGTCTTGCTGCAGGAACACGTTCGATTCGTGCTTCATTGCGGACAACGACGACAAGTATACGTTTCTGTCTGTGTCTCTATGTGTATATATATGTATATGTGTGTGTGTGTGTGTGTGTGTGTTCGAGGTCGACCACCAAAGTGGAAGTCTCGTGAAACGGACCTTCACGTGCACGTGGCTTGAAACATTCGGAGAAGAGATGAAGAAAGAGAAAAGAGGGTGGAAAATCAGGGATAAGAAGGACAAAAAGTGATGAGGGAGAGAACGAGAGAGAAAGAGAGAGAGAGAGAGAGAGAGAGAGAGGAAGGGAGGGAGGGATGGAAGAAGGATCGACGAAGAAATTGACGAGAAAATGGCGGTGGAGCCGGAGGATCATTAACGAAGGACCGTCGAAGATTGGTAAAAATTTCAGGAGGGGCAGGAAACGAATCGGTACGCAATGAAATTGAGATTGCAGAAAAGGGAACGGATGTATGTACGTGAGAGAGATAGATAGATAGATAGATAGGTAAAGAGAGAAAGAGAGAGAGAGAGAAGGAGAAAAAAAGGGAGAAGGAGATAGCGATAGATAGAAAAATGTTCTCGCATTAAAACCGAATCAGTTGATTCGCGTATCAACCTTATCCCATTTTCTGTCATCTTTTTTCTCTTTTTGATTCTTTCTCTCTCTCTCTTTCTCTCTCTCTCTCTCTCTCTTTTTCTCTCTGTCTGTCTTTCTCTCTCACAGTCGATCCTCCTCGATGCAGCGGAGTAGGCCCGCGTAATGCCTGCTCCTTCCTTAATGGCAAATAAAGCAGATGGAGCGGAGCACCGTTCGTGATTGCCGGATTAATTGGCTGCAGCGTGGCTGCAACGGTAACGGAAGATGTATGCGGTCTGGATTATTATCCAGCCCTTCGACCAAGAGTTATCCTAAACGTTCTTATTTCCCTCTCTCTTTCTCCCTCTCTCTCTCTCTCTCTTTCTCTATCTTTCTCTTTTTCTCTTTATCTTTCTTTCATCTTGGCAGGTCCGATGGAAAGAAACCTTCGAGATGAAGGTTCAACTTGTACCTACCTATATTCTTTGTATTACACATGATCCCGAGAAAGAGAGAGAGAGAGACGTAGATCTATCTAGATCTACCAAGAATCCAATTTGTTATTACAAGGTTATAAAAAGTTCTACTTTATCTATAGTCTACAAACGAAAGAATGTAGATTCTGCTTTCGGAATTTCCTTTTCAAGATCTTCTTTACGATTCTAACAGGGACAGATTTTAACCCCGGATTCGAGCGGGGTTAAGAAAGGAGTGTCGAGCTTACGTCGTTTCGCGAAATACAGAGGAAAGTTTCACGGAGGCAAGTAGTAGGTAGATAGGTACGCATCGCGTAGAGTAAAAGGTGCCGAGGGTAAAACGATGGTAGAAGTGCTGACACGGTAACCATTTTGGTTTCCTTGAGTGGTACTGTCGGCGAATGCTATCGGATCTGCCGGAGGGTCGAAGGATTCGAGGGGTTGTCGAGGAGATGAGAAGAGAGAGAGAGAGAGAGAAAGAGAGAGAGAGAATCTAAGGACTCTGAGCAAACGTGACCGCGAGCGAGAATCGATGCTCTAGAATTTTCTCTCTCTCTCTATTTCCTTCTTTCTTTATCTCTCTGAAATTCTAGCTTCACTTGCTGACGCTCTATCCTTTCTCGTAATTTTCAAGAATTTTTCCGCAAAGGAAAGCACGATTTTCTCGCAACTCTTTTCTCTCTCTCTCTCTCTCTCTCTCTCTCTCTTTCTTTTTCTTCTCGCAACAGCTAAAAACCGTTAAATGGGTTTCGCCAACCAATCGAGTGTCGTAAAAGAAATTAAGGAAGAAAGGAAGAAAGAAAGGCAAAAGGAAATATAACGAAAGAACGAATAAAAGAAAGATAGGAGAAAAAAAAAAGGAAAAGTGAAAAAAGAGAGAAAAATAAAAAGAGAAACGAGTTCGAAGGGAGCGGTTCTACCGAATCGGGGAGAAATAAAAATGATAACGAGAACCTTCGACGGCGGTCCAATAATCCAAAGTAATTATCTACTAACGTTCTATAACAGCGATCGGTAGTAGACGTATCAAGGTAATAACAACGATTACGGTAATTGCTCTGTCTCTAGGCGATCGTATATGATTAGCCTATTATCATAGAAAATAGCAACGCTCTGTGGCGATCGTATGTATGTAAGTATCTACGTAAGTAAGTACGTTGAATCTGTACAGGCACATAACATAGAAACGAACGTGCAGACTGTTTATCGCTCTCTCTCTCTCTCTTTCTCTCTTTCTATCTCTATCTCTCTTTTTTTCTTTCTATCTCTTTCTCTTTCTCTTTCTCCTTCTTTTGAACGTGTTCTAATCGTCGTAAGGATTTTTTTCATAAATCAAATACCCGATAGAAGGTAGTATTCATTCCTTTTACTTAATTGCCATACGGTGGTCGTGTCGAGAGCGTTCTTCCTGGATCCCAGTGAAAACACGCGCGTGCATCGGCCTTTCGCACGCGTGCTGAACACTATAGTATGAGTGCGTGCTCGAACGAGCGATCATATGTATAGGTATTCTCTCTTTCTCTCTCTCTCTCTCTCTCTCTCTTTCTCTATGCGGCATCGTTCGAACTTGGTCACGCGACGACGACACGCAATTAGTCTCTTTCGTGTGCGTCACTCACGAATCGGAGAGGACAAACGAAATTTCTTCCGACAGGACCTATTCTTCTTCTTCTTCGTCGTCGTCGTCGTCGTCGTCGTCGTCGTGTTCTTCTTCTTCTTCTTCTTCTTCTTTCTCTTCTTCTTCTTCTTCTTCTTTTTCTTCTTCATCTTCTTCTTTTTCTTTTTATTGCCTGATCCTGTTGCCGTTGTTGCACCGAGGTTATTAAGAAAACCTGTACAGTTAACCTGCGCCCTTACTTCCGACATTTTTATCTCTTCAGGAATCCCCGCGATAATGATTTCTACACATTACATATTAATTCGTAAATTCGCATTCGATTGCAATGCAAATACAAAAAGAGAGAGAGAGAAGAGAGAGAGATAACAATTTTCAATATATTTCATTGAAAAAATATATTCGCATATAAAACAAATTCGAAATTCTAAGATTCCTACGATAACAAAAAAACAAAAGAAAAGAAAAACATATATATATATATATATATATATACGAGATAGAACAAGATGGATACAGGTAGGAGGTACTATTTCCATTGCAAACGTTGTATTGGTACGACAAAAGCGTTGGCGGGGACCAAATCGTGATTCAAGGACGCGCCAAGAAATCCGTGGATCGCGTGCTTGCCATAAGTTCTCGCTCGTCGGTATACGCGGACCTTAAGGCAGATAATGACGATGTTTTCTGTCGGCTCACCGCAAAGAGTCACGATCGGACAACTACTGGTAGCTCTGTTACGCGGAAGCCTGGCAGGTAAGTTCGCCAAAAGGGATTCGATGACTTTCCTTCTTTTCCTCCCTTTTCTCTTCTTTCATACTTCTTCTTTTCTTCCTCCTTTCCTTCTTCTTCTTCTTCTTCTTCTCCATCTCTCTTTCTCCTTCTCCTTATTCTCCTTCTTCGTAGCACGTTCTACTTTGCATATAAACCGCTTCGTCGTGACGACGCCACGTCAGAATGTAACCTTCCTTACTTTCCTTTACCTTTCCTACTCCTTTCGTCCTTCTCCTCTCTTTTTCCTTTTTCTTTCTCTCTTTCTCTCTTTTTCTTTTTCTTTTTTTTTGTTTTCCTTTTTTTTTCTTTTTCTTTTTCCTCTTTACCTTTTGAGGTTTTTCTTTTTCTCTTTCTTTTCTTTTCTTTTTTTTTTTTAATTTTTTATTTTTCTCTTCGTCGTACGTTTCAGCAAATTCTTCGTTTTTTACTACGGAATTTCAAGCTCGCCGAAACGGAAGAAATCGGCGGAATCGTACAAACGAAGAACAGCTCGTGGATTTTAACGTCGTTAAATCGTCGCTCGTAAGATTATTCCGTCGTCGTGTTTCTTTCTCTTCTTCTTTCCTTTCTTTCTTTTCTTTTCCTCTCGTTGTTTTCTTTTCTTTCTTACTTTTTTCTTTCTTTTTCTTTCTTGATCTTTAACTTTCAACTTTTTGCATTACGAAAAGTTCGCAAATTTAATTAAGATTTTTTCTATTTTTCATTCTTCGAACAGCGCAAACCACTGGCGCGAACGTAAATCATCCGGCAAGGCTAACAGGTTTGTAAACGTTATCCACGTTACATGCATACATGCATTCGTCGTATGGGAATAAGACTCGCGAAAAAAATTTTATTGCATATCTACTACATCGATTTGTTTTGAAATGTTAATGACTGCGTACTATGACCGATAACGAACGAAGTAGCTAGTATCAATTTCGTTTTCTCGTTCGCTTTCATGATTATGTAAACTCGTTACGAGACGATCGAAACAATGTGTCACAGAGAGTTCAGTTAGATTGATTTTTAATGACTATGTTAACTGTAGTCTTTCGTCTCGACGAATAATTTTCTTTTCTTTCTCTCTCTCTCTCTCTCTCTCTCTCTCTCTCTCTCTCTCTCTCTCTCTCTCTCTTTTTCTGGAATAACAGGTACCGTCAGGAAAATACTTGTCAAGCTTAAATTTCATCGTTATGAACCAGTTTCGAGATATGTGCCGCCTACACACACTCATGTAAATATTTACTTCGCTCATTCGAATTCGTTTGCTATCTCTGACGACGCTTAAATCAATAATTTTTTTTTTCTTTTCTTTTCTTTTCTTTTCTCCTTTTCGTCGAGAAACTTCAAAGTAATTCGTAGTCAATTTCGAAGCCTTCATAATAATCAAACGAAACATTTTGTAAATTGGAAAGGCTGGGTTTTTGTTTTTCTTCTTTTTTCTTCTCTTTCGGTTTTTGTTAAAATTTTTACACAGTTTTTTTGTGCAGCGTATCACTAATGCGACGACAAATGCGAAATATGTTTAAATGGTTCTACTTTGTTAGAAAAATTCCAAGTAAGCTTTGTCATTGCATTTTCACTTTGTTAAACGTTAACGGTCGACCGATTCTATCTTTATGCATTGCTCATATCCATATTAGTTTGCCGATATGCTTCCTATCACTCTTACGACATTACATACCTAAATACTTAAGAAGATACCGATAAAATTGGTTCGTTATATAAATATTATTTACGCGTTGTTGGATTAAAATCGCGATGCTTGTTAAATATTATTATCGGCATTCCAAGTTTTCGCTCTAACAATCTTAATAATCTGATCGTAAACGAGAAAATGTAAGAGACGATCGTCGTATGCTTGAACAGAATCTTTAATACGGTATGTAAAATGTTACTTGAGAAAAAAACAAGAAAAGAGGAGAGAAGGAAAGAGAGAGAAAGAAACATAATAAAAAAGAAAAGGAAAAATATTGATACAGTTTCGACTATCAGCATGCGACATATCTGTACACGTAGGTACATCCTGTCGTTGCGATATAGTAATCTGTTCTAGTTGCACTTCCAATAGCATGAACTCCGTATATAGACAATCGTAATTCCTTTTATTTTTTGCATTCGACATTCCGTTAGTTCTGCTACGGACCATCTATTCGAACATTTATACAACCATTATAATTAATTAAATGTAGGTACGTAAGTATCAATATGTGTGCAACTTTGCGATTAGAAATAACAGAACCGTTGCAGTTTCGATACGCAAATGATATGGGTCTTATATAGATAGAAAAAAAAACGAGAGAACACGACGATTTTTTATCTTGTCAATCTTTACAAAAATTAAACATTTCCTTCTTTTCTTTTCTTTTCTTTTTTTTTTCTTTGCGTTATACATCGAAGATATCGAAAGACGTGTGACACAAAATGTCTTCACATGAGATTCACCGGATATGCAAGAAGAGAAAAATAAATAGATAGAGAGAAAGAGAGAGAGAGATAGATAGATAGAGAATAATCTCTATCAGATAATTCTGGAACGCTCATGTAAAACCATCAATATCCAGTTGCATGGAATATTCATGCACTTATTTTTATTTCACTTTTTATTACTTCCAGCAACTTCTTTCGTTTCTAAACAGGATTTTAATATCTTAGTCATGTCTGATATCATTAGTGATCCGTCACTTACTCGTTATCGTACAGCGTATTACAGAGAGATCAAAAAAATTTTCAGAGAAAGTGATTTCTTTCTGTTTTTTTTGTTTTTATAAAATACTATTCGACGGAATCAGAATTTTCTATATGGGAAACACGAACGAACGCACGAACGAAGGAACGAACCAACGAACGGACGTATCGAGCAAAAACGAATCTCGCGTGTGGACCGGCATATTGGATCCGCAAGAATTCATTGGATTCATGAGCGGAAGCTAGGAGTATCGGCCGCATTTGCAAGCGTTGCGTACAATTACCTCGTTTTCTACGCATTACGCGAGAGTAATGTGTTTTCCACGAGAAAACGACGAGTATCCATGCACGAAGAAATGCAAGGATTGAACGAACCAGTGGATATTCCTATATATATATATATATACGTGCGTGTATCTAGGTGTGTGTGCGTGTGCGTGTGTGTATACGTATAAGCTGGTCGATTTACTATTCACAAGCGAGTATTATATTGCGATATTTACGAAGCCACAATTATCCCCTCACAAGTTCGCCTGTAAACGATTAGCTGCGGAATTTTAGAAATTTTTTATCCTTTTCTTTTTTAGGATTTGTCTTTCTTTTTCTTTTTATTTATTTATTTATTTAATTATTCTATTTTTTTTTGTCCTGTTTTTTCAAATTGAAATACGGTCGATCGACATTTTACTATTCAAATTAGTCTATCGCAAGGTATTAGTATATACGACAAACGCGATAGATCGAGATTCGTACTTTAAGGTAGGAACGTGATGAAATTATCTAAACGTGGGATAGTCGTCCGTTACAAAAGATGACCCTTCGTGGAAGGGAATGAGATGCGAAAGGGCTGCCGGGAGCGTGGAAGGGTTAAGAAAGTCGCACGAACGAATTTAGGTCTCTCCATGGAGTTAATCGCTTCAAGGTCATATCCCGGGTACGGACACGCGAGCAGGTCAATTTTCAGGTAGAACGATGATGAGTCTCTTTTCTTCGTGCTGATGTTGGTTGTAGGTAAAAGCGTGCGTTTTCTTGAACGCTGACATGGGGCCAAGATGAACGAGCTGAGAAAAAGAGAGAGAGAGAGAAAGATAGATATATACAAAAAAAAAAAACAAACAAAATAAAAAGATAAAATAAAGAAAGTCGAAAGAGAAATTTCACGACTATCACCAAAAACAAACTCGATCCGACTAAAAGAAAAAAGAAAAAAAAACCATAAAAAAGATCCCCCCCCCCAAAAAATAATATTCCATCAATGACAATGCATTTTAATCGATCCTAGATCAGATTCTAGAATAATAGAATCTCGATCCGTGATCTTACGAATTACCTTTGGAAAGTCTAGAGAAGGGAAAAAATCGATGAAAATGAAAATAAGTAGGGAGAGTGGGAGGACGAGTGCGCGGATACGATCGTAATTCTCGAATAACAATAACCGCGATATATTTTTACCAGAGGTTTATAGTCTCCGCATATTAAGAACGACGTACAGAATTGTAGAGTAGGCTTTTACGAGCGCAGTTATTCATTCGCACCTGAGAGTAACAATTATGCGTTTACGATGGGCCCGCGCGATGTCACGAGCGTGCACACGCGCGTTCGGTTGCGGGCGTGCATACACGAACGTACACTTACACATACACGTAGACGAACACGTGCACGTACACGTGCAGATACGTGTACACGCAAACGGGACGTTAATTCACCGCATATAAAAATCAATTCCGGTTAATAAAGTCTATCGAGAACAGGCTCGAGGGGAATAAGGAAGAAACGAGGAGAAATGAAATAAGAGAAGGGAGGGAAAAAAATAGAGAGAAAAAAAAAGAAATAAAATGTTTCAAGCCTAGTACGATTATCGGCATTGCTATCGGTGACTATGCGAATTGAGGGTATCGACCTTATTTGCATTCAGACATGATTAAAAACCTGAGGACGTTTCTAGGAAGACTATAGCAAAGTCGTAGTATCTCACTGTGTTTTGTCTAAATTATTTTGTTTCTTTTTCTGTTTTTATTTTTCTGGTTTTGTATTGTATTCTCTTTATCTTTTTCTTTTCTTTTTACTGTTATTTTCTCTATCTATCTATCTATCTATCTATCTATCTATCTATCTATCTATGTATCTATCTATGTAAGTATCTATATATCTATCTATCTATCTTTCTTGCTTTATTTATTTCTCCCTTTTTTGAATAGCTCAAGAAGAGCATTGACCGCGTACCACGTTCTCAATCCTATCGGCCATCTTGATGTCATTCTACATTCTCCGCGATGCGACGAGTAATTAAAACGTAGTCAGCACTATCTGAGAGATCCCTCGGCGGTGATTAAAGTCGCCTAACTGATGCGAGCACACGAGACATCACCGTACCATCTGCATCAACGTATTATGTATTTACTACATAACTTTTTTATATGCACGTACGTATACTTTATTATACACGTATACATTTACACAGATCTCAGATCACTATGTCCAGAAAGAATAAGAATTATTCGGGACTATCCGATTGATGATCGACGATCAATCAAATTTTTCAGATAAACTTTCCAAATTCATACGACGTCGAATGAAAATTAATTTTGTCGTTTAATAGTAAAAGAAAAAATAAAAAATAAAAAAAGAACAAATGGTTTATGTACAGGCATTCGTTCGTTATTCTAATAACGTTAACTCTGTTATCTTCGTAGAGACTTGACACTGCTCTCTTATGTTCTTTTTATCTATCTTTCTTTCTCCTTTTTCGGAATGAACAGCATAGGCGGGCCAAAGTTAGGCGGGCCGGCACGGCACGTCGTCACTTTGTGCAATAAATTCATTGCGTTATCCAGTTAGCTCCGAGCGACAACCTCCAAATTCCAGAAATTCGTGCCTCTCCCTTCCTGGAATGCATTCTCGTAACGAGACTTCGAGCTAATAATAAGACGGAGCCAGGTTCGACGAAAGAACGTCGTTTCGAGACGTGAATCTTTCGTACGTTGTGACAATTAATTCCATTAAACTTCTTTTTCTTTTTTTCTTTTTCTCCTTTTTTTTTATTATTATTATTATTAACCTTACTACGATTTTAATATAATCACGTAAAATGATTAGAGAAAATTGATTTTTAAGGTCATCTTCTTTGTACGTTCAAAAAATAAAAGACGATAAATTTGGTATAGTAATTCAAGTAAATCAAGTAATTACTTAACAATAATCGAACACGTGGATAGATAATTGTAATGTTAATATATCTTTTAGTACTCACTTATTTTTTTTCTTGTTTATCTTTCACATTATATCATTCTCAATAAGAATACGTGAGTTCACTATTTGACATTCGTCGCACAATCAACTGTTCCTTGTTAAAAATCGACTTGCAAATATTTTAAAGAATATACCATCCATCGACTATGGTCCTCTAAAATTCGTGTTGCACTTTACTTCGAAACAAGGTTATTTCTAAAGAAACATTTAAGTCTCGTTAACAGATAACGCTTCTATTTTAACGATATATGTATACATTACTGATAATATACATATTTCGAACGTGAGACACATTATCGCACGTTTATATTCTACCTACCCGTTAAATGGACGTTAATATGGCAAACAATTATATATCATTTTTGTTTCAAATTCTACAAAGAAAGATAATTATATGATAAATATGTCTACGATAAATACGTCAATTTTTAAGCGAATTTCTATTTCAAATTTTTATCCTTCGAATTGAAAAGGAACGAAACGAAAGAAACAAAGTAACCTCGAGGAGTTGGATCTCGTGAGGTCTCTTAACAGTTCTGCTTCCGAGATTTCTAAGAAGCTGGCCGGAAAGGACAATAAAAATAATCGCTTCAACAAACTGAATCCGGACTATCTTCTACCCTCTCTATCTCTCTTTCTCTCTTTTTCTCTTTCTCTTCGGCAGACGTTAACGGGCGACGGTAATGACACCTAATTGCTTTCCAGCGTTCTGCACAGAAACGCCACTCGATTTCGAACAGTGCCGCTAATTTGCGCGTGGCTCGTCGCCGCTTAATTAATCCGCGCTACCGAGAGGGAAACAAGAAGGGAGAACCACCGTCACCACCATCGTCACTACTACTAACCACCACCATCGCCACCATCACCACCACCACCACCATCACCACCACCACCACCACTACTACTACCATGACCATCACCGTCACCATCACTATCAGCACCATTACCATCATAGTCACTAGAACTATAGGAGGTAAGTCGTTCCTCGAGAAGTTCACCGTGAGATTTCCAACGACTTCTCAAACTTCTTATTTCAAAAGGGACAAAAAAAGGGAATGGGGCCTAATGACAAACGTCAAAGAAACGAATGCCATGTTGGCAAAAGAGATAAAGAGATATAGAAATAAAAAAAATTACACTCGTTAGCGTCGGCTTAGCGAAAGACGGCAAATCGATTAATATTAATATTTATAGAAGTTACACGAGCATTCAGAATAAATGAAGCATAACGGTGCTTTTGCGATCATCTAACGATGATAGGATTAATGAATATATATATATATATATATATATATATATATATATATATATATATATACGTAGCTTTTCTTCTTTGAAATACGCACTTACATGATCGGATCCAAAGTTAATTAGTAAGAGATTTCTCATTAACGATATCTTTCTCTCTCTCTCTCTCTCTCTCTCTCTCTCTGTGTCGTTACTATAGCTATAAGTATCTTTATATATCGATCGATTTTTTTCATATCGATCTTTATAAGAAGGGAAAAAGAGAACAAAAAAGGAAAGAAAAAAAAGGGAGAAAAAATAGAAAGTGAGAAAAAGAAACGAACTGACGGCGATAGGAATTTATCTTTTTCTCGAACGATTTACTACTTTGCATTCAGTGTTGGATTAACGACGGGAAGAGGATAATCTTTGAGAGCCATTCTCCTGTGATCTCTCGTTCTAAGATGATGATCTAAGTTTCTTGTGAAACGTAGCTACTACTGATCGTTTCTTTTATTTTTTATTTTTTCTGAATACTTTTTCTTCCTTCTTTCTTCTGTTTTTTTCCTCTCTTTTTTCACGTTTCTTTCATAAATATTATATATTGGCTAATCTAACGGCAAATATCATTCGCACGACATAGGTACGTAAATACATAAGTGTATATGTGTATATATATATATATATATATATATATATGACAAACCTTTTATAATTCCGGTTATAGATAACCAAATAAGCGCACGCTTATTGGTCGCGTGTTTAAAAGTTGAGAAAGCGACAAAGCCGCTTTGCGTTTGGCCGGAACATGCGAGTTCGCGATCGTCAAGCTGCCCTTCGCAAAATTGCCTTTTGTCGAGGCTCCTCTTCCCTTCGTTAAGCTCCTACTCTCACGAGATAGCCGAGGGCTTGACGCTTTTCCAAGAAGTCGAACGACATTCTCGCACGATCGCTCCGTTACTTTAAACGAATATTCTTCTATGAATTTAATTAGGAATTTTCATCGTTGATCTACCATTTGTCGGAGTACGAAAATTCTCTTGTATACCCGAATCGTCGATCATTAGAATAATCGGTGTCTTTTAATAAATTCGATAGACGTCGATAACGCAAAAAATATAATTACGACTACGTACGAACGCAATTACACGACTATTACCTAGACATCGGAGTATCATTAACTCATTCTCCGTCTATCTATATTTTTGTTTTCTTCTTTACTTTATTTGTAACGATTGAAAACCCGAAGAAAATTCTGTGCTTTGCAATGTATAGAAACAGAATCCTTCGTATAATTTCTGACACGCGATGTCCGATGTCTCTACTATATATTTTTTCATTGACCAGTTTAACCGTTGGAAGAAAGTAATTAGAATTTTTCTATTATTTCAAATCAATGGAACAATATGTAGATTATTTATACATTTTAATAGTATAATAATAAGGATATAGCGAGGACGATAAATTCGAAAGTTATGTTTTCTCTCTCTCTCTCTCTCTCTCTCTCTCTCTTTCTCTCGAGGAAATATTCCACAAGAGAGTAAGAAGATAATCTTAGAATAGGTAGGATTCTTCCTGGTAAACTGGCGCGAAGTTGGCAGCCTCGGCAATTATTGCATACTACCGAGCACGTCCAGTAATTATCAGCGATCGTCCAAGCGCGTCTTCGTACGAGATAATCGTACAGCGTTAGCCCTTTTCGCGAAAGGGAGGATGGTGCCTCCCTTTTCCCTCTTTTCCTGTTCCTTAAGATCTCACCCGTTCTTTTCCGTCTTTCTCTGACTTTAGAAAGAGAACACGGTCTCGCTCTTTTTCGTTCGATCCTCGAACGATCTCGGAAGGCCTCGCGAAGACTCGGAAACTGTGTTGGCTGGCACACACGAAGTCGAAAGAGGCTTCGCAGGTAATTGCTAGGCCGACGGGTCGATAATGAGCCCTGGCTTCGGAGAACCGATTACACCCGGCCCGAGCCAAAAGCAAAGCCGTAGAGCCGAGAAGCGAAGAGGAAGATGAGAGGAGGAGGAGGAGGAGGAGGAGGAGGAGGAGGAGGATCGGAGAACCAAGAGAAAGTGAAAGAGAGCGAGAGAAAGAGAGAGAAATAGAAAGAAAGAAAGAAAGAAAGAAAAAGAGAGAGAGAGAGAGAGAGAAAGAAAAGAGAAGAAGGGAGGGAGATAGATCTCGAGGTATCACGAGAGTAAGGAAGATGAAACGACGTCGAACGAGGGTGATCCTTTGATGGTGGAGATCTTTCGGAGCTCCACTCTACGACCTGCCGCTGGATAATCCTCGAATCTTCTCTCGCACAACGCTATCGATTCTCTTCTCGATTGTTTTAAAGAGAATTTCGATGAACTACGTAACCATCTATGATGCTATCACGATGTTAAAAAAAAAACAAGGAAAAATAAGAAAGAAGGAAGGAAAGATAATAACTCTAATAATCGTACTGCTCTACTTACCGTTTCGAAAATCTTTACGATTCGGAATATAATTACGTGTTCTTAATATGATGTAAAAAACGATTGGTGATAATGTCTCCGAGGAAATACATTTGTCGGATAGATAAGGTTTTAAGGGAATACGTTCGTCGGATAGATAAGGACGACGATTCAACGTTATTAAGATTGTATTGATCATGCGCGGTAATAAGGGAATGATTTTATAATCTGTCGGTGATAACAAAACGCGGTGGTAACGGTATATAATGTAATGTAATACGCGTTATCGGTGGTCGAGACGATTAATACGAACGATTAGTAAAGGGAAAAGAGACGAGAGAAAATGATAGTCTAATAGTAGGTAAAAAAAAAACTATACTCATTTGCGATGATCCGTGGCAAAAGAAAGATAGATAGATAGATAGATAGAGAGAGAGAGAGAGAGAGAGAGAGTTGTAGTTAATTACTAAATTATCGGCGACAGATCGGCGATGAGAGGAATCCAAGTTGCGGGAGAAGAGGGACAAGAGGGGGGATAAATAAGGGACAGGTCTTCGAATAATAATAATGATAATGATAAGAAGAAGAACAAGAAGAAGAAGAAGATGAAGACGAAGATGAAAGAAAGATAGAAAGAAAGATAGAAAGAGAAGAAAGAGGAAGAACGAAGAAAGAAGAAGTTCTTCCTGTATCGTCCGATGAAACCTGCCTAGATTTCTCTCTTTCGCTACCGGGATGGGAGAGGGTAGGTGATCTAATTTCCCGAGCGGTCGTGCAGAAAATGATCTTGGCCGCGATTACGAAACGGCTTCCAGTCTTTATCGGTTCTGATGCCGCGGGCCATCTTTTTTCATCGGTCCCTTTTTCGTTTCCTTCCAATCGACTCGCCGTTTTTCCTTGAGACGAGTCATGGACCAAACTTAAAGAATTTTGAAAATGTTCTGAGGGTTCTCTTAAAAGTAAAGTTTAACTCTCTGTCTGTCTGTCTGTCTCTTTTTCTCTCTTATATTCTCTTTCTCTTTCTCGCGCACGTATCATTGACGTAACGATGCACGAAGTATATAAGTCGGAACACGCAGAGAACTCTGAACGCGTTAGATGGCGATGGCCCTTCTTGGCCTCGAGGACTGTTTATCCCATAATTAACATAATGAGATAGGAAACGTTGATATTAGCGCGAAGTTAGTTAATAGCGCATTTAATACATAAGCCACGTTAGCTCGCGTGAAATCTTTTTCATATGTGAACAAGAAGCAACCCCAAAACGATTTTGAACGATACTCGACGTTCGAATTTCATCACGAATTAGATCGTTATCAAGTACAAATCGTGATTTAATTTTTAACTGCAAAATTTTCGATCACATAAGAACGCATCATTTCGATGGTAGGTCTCGAGGAAGAAAATAACTGATGGTCTTCCTTTGTCCATCGAAAAACGCCTGATGTCTTAATCCCCGAGGCGTTGCATAATCCTCAACAGCTGCTCGCGAAAGAGGTACTAGTTATATCCAGAATTCTTTCGCATCTGGTAACTTCTTCGTATTTGTTTTATTTTTTTAATACCAAATTTTTTAACAATATATATATATATATATATATATATATTGTTTATAGAAATGTACAGTTCTCTTTCTCTCTTTCTCTGTCTATATTTTATCATTTCAAGAATTAACAAAAAGAAGAAATGATATATCGTATTATAAAAAGATATAAATGAATAGGACGTGTCTCTGATCTTATTTCAAAGACTACCAAGAAATTTATGATTATAAAAGTAAAACTAACGCAAGAGAGAAAGGAAGATAGAAAGAGAAAAAAATATAAGGGGAAAGAAAGAGAGAAAGAAAGAGCGAAAGGGTACCCTTCGAAGAGAAGGATTAGCTTGGAGGGCAGTCGACGAGTCCTACGAAGGTACTGATCCTTTCTCTCTCTCTCTCTCTCTCTCTCTCTGTCTCTCTCTCTCTCTCTCTCTCTCTCTCTTACTCCTTTGTTTCTTTTCGGACAGTCGGAGCCAGAGGTCTCCGATGGCGCCTCTCTCAAGATATAAATTAATTAGATTTGTGTGGGGGGTGTGTCAGCGAAGTGCCGACACCATGTTCCTTTTCCTTTTATCTCTTTCTCTCTTTATCTCTCATACATATACATACACAAAAACAGTTCCATTTTTATTCTCTTTCTCTGTTTCTTTTTTTCTTCAGACCATGCGTCGATTCGCATAACATTCGGTTCGAAGATAAAGTCTAGGCTCGTCTCTCGCGTGCCAAAGCTCCATTTCACGATCCACGATTTCGTTCGTCGGTGAACGAACAGAAAACCTTAACTCGAATCGGGAATATTACAAGAAAACTTGACGATGATTTAAGAGACAATCGACAAATTTCCTGGCCGTTACTAAGAGATACATACGTATCTATTCGATGACATCTTTCTATTATACCGGTATATGTATTATCGACGTTTTTATATTAATGCTTGGTTGATCACAGATATATGTAATACATAAATTACTGAAATTCATATAATATTCTTTATATAAGAATGATTGAACGAAGTCTCGTGATTTAATAATTATATGCATCCGTTTATAATATATCCTTATCAGGTCATTTACATACTCCTCATCCTTGAGTAAAAGTTTATCGTAGTAGTATGAATTGAGTTCGTCGAGTAAAATGAAATTATCATACTAATATCGTAATGAACGAATTCGATGCTATATATTCAAACTCGAAGTAAAAAAGGAATATGATAAATGATCGAAAGAGATCAACGCGTGCAAAAATGTTATCGCGATCGTATCGAGAGATACAGACTTTTGTGACTTTGTCGTTGTGACGTAAGAACAAATATTTTTTATCATTCTTAAACACGTAACACATATGCAGAGAAAGAGAAAAAAAAAGGTACAACAACGGTTGGAGATTGACAGTGGTGGCTAATTACACGTGAAGTTACACGACAGACATCACCTCTTCTTACGGCCATTAATTTTCTCACGACATTTCATTTCATTATTCTCTATCAGACTTATTTCTTTTTTTTTTAAATTCGCAAATTCTATAAGGTTTTTCATTTTTATTGATCTTTTTTTTCCAATAAATTTCCAAGAAATTTTAAAGTCACTTGTATCAGAAATTCAGAAATTCAATTCATTTCTACTTCGTCGCTTTTCACGATATCACACGAACGCTTGCTCGTTCCCTAATACTCCTTCGTATTCTTCTTATGCCTCTTTTATAACCCTTTTTGAAATCGGTTGTTCATTGGTTGCGTGTTTAACATACTTTTCAGGCGCACGCGTATTCGTGAGCGAACTTAGTACTCGTAATATTTTTATTTCTTCATGAATAGATCGATTATATTTACGGAGCCAAACGTTTTCGTCGCAACGTTGCAATAAAACAATCTAGAGAATTTATTATTTATATTAGATAGTAAAAATTAAAGGAAAAAAAAATGAGATACAAAGACAGACATATTCACTACTGAAGAAAAAAGAAAAAAAAAAACACGCGGCACGTTGATACGAAATTGTACAACTTTCTAATTGGTTACTAATGTCAATAGAAACTACATCGATCTCTCCTAGTCAAGTAGCGAGTAATTAAACGTATTAAACCATCAGATAAATACTACCGATCTGTTATTATACTATCTATTATATATAATCAAAAACGTGTCCGATCAAAAATCAGTCCTATTTAAAAAAGAATTTTTCTGTCCATTTGTCTTTCTAACACTTTTTCTTTTATTTTTACTCGTAGAATATATATCGTTAGATAAAAAAAAGTAGAAACACCATGTATGTGATACAATTGTTTGTCCATGTATCTGTCAGTCTCTCTCTTTTTTCTCTTACAGTATTAACAATAATTAACATGAACCCTTTAACCGCGAAAGGGCGACGTTTCAGCGTTTTTCACATTCCCGCTCGTTAATGCGATTGTCGGAGGAATTCTCGAGAATACATATGTGTTCAAATACGAACATATGAAAATGTAGGTAGACTCACGTTTATACTGCCAAGGATCGCCGAAGGGCTGGCAGCCCTGCGGCCACCGCCGCTACCGAGCTCTGCGTCCAGCTTGCCGAGTAGTAGTCCGCTAATGATCTCCGAGAATGTATCCTGTCTCTGCACTTCCTTCAACTACGAGCTTTTCTCG
This sequence comes from Vespula vulgaris, assembly GCF_905475345.1. Lineage (NCBI taxonomy): Eukaryota > Metazoa > Arthropoda > Insecta > Hymenoptera > Vespidae > Vespula > Vespula vulgaris. Next base: position 5,647,850 of record NC_066592.1, read on the forward strand.
ATGAACTCGAACGTTCTCGCGTCGTGCGTCGAAAGCACGATGAAGAAGAAGAAAAAGAAGAAGAAGAAGAAGAAGAAGAAGAAGAAGAAGAAGAAGTAGAAGAAGACAAAGAAGACAAAGAAGACGACGCGTAGAAGAAGAAGAAGAAGAAGATGAAAAACTTTGAAGAAAATAATCCAAACTCGTTACGATCCATTCGCACGAATACATATATTCCGAATCCTCCTCTCATCTAGTGGCACGTTCACGTATTTTATTATTTTTCTCATAGGTCCATAGAAAAATCCAAATTGAACACACTCGCGATTTTATTCGTCGGCAAATAAAAGTAATAATAACAATAATGATGATGATGATGATGATAACAACAACAATAATGATAATAATAAGAATGCTAATGATGACAATAATAATATTAATAATAATAATAATAATAATAATCCATGAATCGATATTCAATCGATATCGTCGTATAGGATAAGCTCGCGAAAATCAAAACGGAGTCGAGAGAATGTCTCCTCCTTCCCTTTCTCCCTTCACCCCACTATATCTCTCTCTCCCTCCCTCCCTCTCTCTCTCTCTCTCTCTCTTTCTTTCTCTCTCTGTCTGTCTGTCTCTCCTCTCTCTATTTCTCTTTCACGTTATCTCTCCGCGTGTCCGGTTTCGCGGTATATCCGTCGCACGCGCGGTAACGCGTGTACGCGGCTCCTTGCAGGCTCTCGCACTGAGGGAGCGCGCGTAACGCGCTAAAGAGAGAGGCGCGTACTCGCTCGCGTACTCGCGCACCTACTCGTTCTCTCCTCCTCGTTATCTGCCCCACCTCCTCTGACTCTCTCTCTCTCTCTCTCTGTGTCTCTCTCTTATTCTCTTTCTCTCCTTTTACACCAAGAGGGTGCTCGCACTAACTCGTATGACTCGACTCGACTCGAGGACGACGGCAATCCGCTTTCCTTCGCTTCGTACAACGTTGAACGCGAGTCTGGAATCGCTGTGGCGCCACCCCCTCGCTACCACCTCCACCTCCACCTCCTCAACCACCTCCACCTCCTCCTTCTCGTCCATCTCTCTCTCTCTCTCTGTCTCTCTCTCTTTCTTTCTTTCTCGCTCTTTCTCTCTTTCTCTTTCTCTCTTTCTCTTTCTCTTTCCCCCTTTAATTTGCTCCCCGTCTCGCCCGGGTCTTCTTCTTTTACTCTCCGTTTTCGTGGCTCGCGCGGCTCTCTTCCTGCCTCTCTCTCTACTTACGCGCGCCAGCCATGAATCCTCCAGCCGGGGCCCATATCGCGCCGCCCCTTTAATAGCTCTAACTCGGCTCTTTCCATTCACTCTGGCACCATCTTGCGGCGATAGCGAACAACGACTCAACCATTGACTGATTCTGCCACTGGATATATCCACGTTAGTCAGAGGAGAGATCGTATAATATAAATCGTATTCCAACGTTCATAAGTACTTCCGTTAAATTTATATGATCGATCCTTATCGAAATATCCTTCGGAATTATCCTGAGAAATGATCGGATTCTTGGATTATGAATAATAAGAGTAAGACTGTTTGTATGTATGTGTATCTAAGAAAGAGAGAGATAGAGAGAGAGAGAGAGAGAGAAAGATGGAGGTAAGAGGTTTTTGAAATATCCTTCGAAGTGATCCGTCTCTCTCTGAATTCGTTTTTTTTTCTGATGCATGCTGGGGTCACGACACCTGCCAGGTAGAAAATCATCGTAGAAACCCGTAGGGTCTCTTAGAACTATCTACGCTTCGTCATTGTACCCCTCAAATGGAGGAAGGAAAAGAACATATTGTGTGACAGGAAGATATCAGGGAGTGGGAACTTGAAACGAAGGCATACTTTGTTATTATGTGAATTTTCACGGCACCACCCCTTAGTGATACAACTCTTAGGAAAAAAATCTTCGTGCAATTTCGAATGATCTGTTATCTAGATCAATAGATATATTTCAAGATACATTCGAGTATCGAATGTTTTCGGAGAAGAAACGAACATGTCTTTAATCTCTCCCCTCTCATCTCCCACCTCCTATCACTCCTCCTTGGAACGTATAATTTAATTACATGTACTATAAGAGGTGGAAAGAAGTCTAGCGGGACGACACGGGGCAAGAGGGGAGTTACTCTTCGACACTCACATAATCCCTACTATCCATTATTACGATAAGATTTTCATACATAGCAGTAGAATTTTCGTATTTAATGTTCATATAAAGAACAAAGAAAAGAAGGTAAAAACGTTGTAGAAATCTCTATGATCCGAGACTACGCCAATGGTTTGATGTTCAATCATTATTCGCTTTATTTCATTTTATACATATCGATACATCTTATTCGTTATCAACGTCACTATCAACATCACCTGATCTAATTAGTACGTGTTACTTTTTTTTCGCAAATAGGACGATAGAACTAAAAATACGCGTGAGAAGAGATCTCCTTTAATTCTGATCAATTAGATCCGCATTTTTTCCGCAGGACTTCTTTCCAGCTTTACTATAACAATAGTTCGTATTACATTACATAAAGTTACAGAGTTTTCGAATCTATGTACAATATTTTATATATATATATATGTGTATGTATATATGCATATATTCGGGAGCGAACAATAAGTAGACATTCGTAAATTTAGATAGCCTAATCGTTAGATCAAGTCGCTTAGAAAGCGAAAGACCCGACTACAAGTCTTTAAGTTCCAGATGCAACCCGACGGCTCAACTTTCTTACAAAAAAAATCGTACGTAATATATAGGATTATGTACTGAAAGACTAGAGTACTAGACACATAAAGTACTAGGACTAAAGTAGTTTGGCACGTTCGCAAAAAGTACTTGCTGGCTTCGTCAGATCTCTCGTCATTCGTAATCTCTTCCGACCAGTTGCATCGAATAATGTCCGAGTGTCGAGTAAGAGTTATCGATAGAATGCATTGGTATGGAGTTCTCCTTGTTCGAGTGTTTTTTCCTCGACGAGTTTTTTCTTTTTTGATTGTCATGAGTCTTTGCATGCTTCGTCAAATGATCACTTCTCATGAATCTTTTTCCGCACGCAGAACAAGCAAATCTTTTCTCACCGGTATGTGTACGTAGATGACGTTGAAGCTCGTCGCTCCTGGTAAATCTCTTCCCACAAAAAAGCCAATTGCAAATGAATGGTCTTTCTCCTGTGTGCCATCTCAGATGAGCTTTAAGATGTGAAGTTTTTCCATATACTTTTCCACATCCTGGAACATGACATACGTGTTGTCGTTTACCATCCAATCCAAATTGACCGCCACCATCTATTTGACAATTTGGACAACGACATCTTGTGCATTTTCTACCGGGTCCCGTTTTACTGATCGAATCGATCGATGAATCGTTTCCTAAAATATGATGTTCATCTGACGGTGTCAATGGCCATTGACAAGGTGGACCAAACTCCTCCGAACAGGATTGTAATTCTGTTGACGTTGGTGAGATAGGGTAATGCTGGATCGTTGTCAACTGAGCTTGATGACTCGCTGAATGGTTCATCGAGTGATTACACGCCGGATGAGTTTGAGCGGTCCACGAAACTGCACACGAAGGCATTGTATAAACCGGTGGCGTCAGGCTCTCGGTCATCTGAACATGAGTCGTCACGATGGGAAACCAGTAGCTCGATTGGCCACTCTGAAGAGGATGATGACTATTCTGTGAAGGATTATACGATTGATAGTGCATCCCTGCATCGTTATAATCCATCGACGAATGTTGATGCATCGATATCGGAATAGCTGATGCCGTCATGCCAGGCATCGGTGACATCGTCGACACGCACATCTATAGAGAGAAAAAAAAACAAAATATTCGAATTTCATCAATAACTGTAGGCAAACAAAATCCAAATATTTACGTTAAACATTCCTCGTCGTTTTCGACCTTCTTGCCGGAACAAATCTTTAATTGGCTGAAATATGAAAATTCACACACAATCCACAGATGTTCCGTTCCTGCTTATTCGACACCGAATAAATTCCTTGACGAATCTTTTGGTACTGCATCACTTTATATTATCACAGTTTCACTGTTTCAATAATAAGCACTTTTAGCTTTCCTATTCTTCTTCTTCCTTTTCTTCGAGACGACGTTAATACAAAATCCTTTCCTTAGTAATCCAATTGGCGAGTACGTCTTGATGTTTTAACAAGTGTTCTGTTTTCTCTTCTTTTCTTCCTTTTCTTTTTTCTTTGCATGAACCTAAAAAAGAAGACGAGGAAGAAGGAGGATGTGGATAAAATCGAAGATGAGAAAACACGTTGAGGAAAAAGAAGAGAGAACAAGGGGATGAAGAGAGAAGGGGGAGGGGAGAAAAGTAGTAATGGAAGTAAACGTCGTCGTCGTCGTCGTTGAACTGCCGACGGAGGTGCCGTGCGTGCGCGATGCCGAACGTTTGCCAGATAATTGCTGGTTGCCGAGCGTGTCGCCTCGGTTTTAATAACCGTGTGGACAAGGAACCGAAGAAGATAGAGGAGGAGGCTGAATGCTCCGCGAGTCCTGCGAGAACGAGAGGTGGGGGTAGACCAGACTGGATCCTACTCCTCTTCGAGATCTTAGTGCGCAAGCGTTCTCCCCACCATAGGCACATAAATCAACCCTGGCTTCCGAGGATCGAGGATCGAGGCTGCACGCCTTTTGTGGTTATCCCTCGGGGGCTGCTTCATGCCCTGTCCATGCCACTGTAGAAAGCTTTTATGGATCTTATCTTCCTTCTCTCTCCTGAGAATCTTCTTTCCTTATTTTCTTCGAGACAGTGAGAAAGGGTAGAACACGACTTTACCGATATCATAAGCTTTTTCAATATTTTTTCTTCTTATTCTTCTTTTTCCTTTTTTCTTTCTTCTCTTTCTTCTTTTTTTTTTCTTCTTCTTCCGTTTTCTTCTAAGGATTAGCATTCACATCGAAAGACAAATTGAAATTCATTAAATCTCGGTTTATTTGGTAAGAGGAAGAAGAAAAAAGAGTGACTTGTAAAGAGAAACGAACGGTTTTTATTTAGATTTCATTAATCTTTTTGGTCACCCATGGCAAGTTTTTGTTACTATACAATGTTGGTTTTTATAATGAAAGAAAAGTGAAGTCTTCTGAATTTCTTGGTTTTACGCTTCTTTAGAGATTTTCTTTAAGATCGAATAAGAATATTCCAAAGGTACGTATCAAAGTATGAAAAATCTCTTTTTTGAAAAGTACGAAATAAGAATGTGATAACGGCGAGCAGTTTTTTTTTTTTTTGTCATGAGGGTGGATTATGATCGCGTAAGGAAGAAGTCAACGGTTGTACCAATACGGTACTCTTTGTGAGTATATAACGTGTTATAAATCTATACAAGATTTTGGTCGATCCTTTGTAAGGTTTTGGTCCTCAGGTTTTACAATGGTTTCTACCAGTTAGAAATCTCCAGCCGGGTGGACGAAGAGTACCGCATTTTATGGCTTGCCAGCAAAACGATTATTGACGTGACCAAAGTGACGACATTCTTGTGCTACCGATCCGCAGAAGATTGACGATAGACGGTAGACAAAGTAGGTGCAATGCAAAAGGGAACAGCGAGTAACAGTAGACGTGAATAATGTGGTGACAATGGAATGGCAAACGTGACAAAAACGTTATACGAAATACCGCAGTTTGTTAAGGAGAGGACATTACCTCGAACGAACCTTTTAATCGTCCAATATTTTCACTTACAGGTTACATGACACTTATCAAATAATTTGTTCATCTCAACAGATTCTTCTAATAACGAATGATAATTATCTCTGTCGCGTGATACATTTGTGAACATTGTCATTGATTATCTTTGGAACATTAAATATCGTGATATCTTTGTTTATACAGCTTTACGGTAGTAATATATGTTATCATGATGAGACGACAACGAGTGGACAGTCTCGTTGTATCTCTACAACGGATGCTGATTATCTTCGTGGACGGACCAAATCTAATCTTTCTGATGTCGAACGAGAAAAGGAAAGAAACACACATCTCGTTGGTCTAGTGTCGATTCGTTCTCGTAATTTAACTGATACACGTATATCCCTCGGAAATGTTTATACGAAGCAATAGGAACGAGTTCGTCGTAAGTCAATCGCATACAGGAAAACGATTATCAACTTCCTGCAGGCAACGTCACGTGCGCATTGAGAAAAGCACTCTCTACTAGTCAGGCCATCGATCATCGTTGTAAAGAATATTCCTGGACGTTTTTTCGTTAAACGTCCAAGATAGCAACGAGCAAATTCTCTCACGGGAATAGATTCCTCTCTTGTTTGTCATGAATTCATCGGAAATAGGAAAGAAAGGATGACCACTGATGCGCGACACATGTCTCTTCTTCTTCTTCTTCTTTTGCTTTTGCTTCTGCTTCTTCCATTTCTTTTTCTCTTTTTTCTGTCTTTCTTTTTCTTCTACTTCATCATCATCTTTTTCTCTCAAGCAGTTACTAGCAATAGCAAGGTTCTTTCCATTCCAATGTCGTCGTAAATCTTTTGCTTTCAGAGGAGTGAGATAGGCGTAAAGAAAGCACCATTCTTTCACCCTTTAAAAGATAACTCTTTTTCTTCCGAGTTTTCCTTACTCTCGAGAGACACATTGTTTCCTAATAAACCGCTTAGTTACTCTAAACCTAGAGTAAATTGCTTCGTTAGTAAACAGTACTTCTTATAACAAGATTTAAGGATAAACTAGCTATACATATGTATCTATACACACACACACACACACACACACACACACACACACACACACGTACATATATATATATATAATATTTTCTATAATTTGACAAATCATATAATATAACAGATAGATGATCAATTATTAAGTCAACATTGAATTAAAGATTATTACATTTCAAATAAGATCGAACAACTGTCAATGATAAAAGATTTTCATTCGAGAATTTCACGTCTTTGTCTCTCACAGGTGTTTCCTAGACGTGGCAAATCAAGAAAATATCCATGGGGGGGTAGTCTGAAAACGCATTTTCTACGTCCCTGACGATTTTGGTGTACACTCTTGAAAGACCCCGAGATTTTTGGAATACATTCAGGCCCGCTGAACCGACGCAAATCGTAAGTCGTCTCAGGTCAGGATTCTGACGTTTCTACGACGCGAAAGAAATCGACAAGCTCCTTCGTATTCGCCGACTTTTCCAACGGTGTTAATGAAAGTGTCACGCGTTCTCATCTCTCTCGTACGTTTTTAAGGTATCCGTGAGATCAATGGATCTTCTTCTTGCCTTATACTTGTCATTTCATTTTTTTTTCGTTTCTCTTTTTCTTTTTCTTCCTCTTTTTCTTCTCTCTTTTCAATCCACCGCGAGATAGCTTGTCCAGGTAGGTGCCAAGAATTTCTCTTCTATGCTGTTCGTATTTTTTATATATCTCTAAGATGATTCCGAAATAATCTTGGAATTCGAAATGACGATAAGGATAATTGATTGAAGGATAATTGATGATAAATCTAGTGACGTACGAAAATAATGCGACGAACGTCCTTCGCATTCGCTATAAATTTAACATCTGCGAGCGTATTAGACTATTTGGGCAAAAAGAAAGTTTCTATATCTTTTTAAAAGGAGAAAAAAGAAAGAAAGAAAGAAAGAAAGAAAGAAAAAAAGTGCTTTTCGGATTTGAAAAGATAGAGATGGAGAAAGAGAGAGAAAGAGAGAGAGAGAGAGAGATGGAGAGCGGAGGAGGGGAGGTTTAGTCGTAACATATATTTCTCCAGCGACCGTAACAGTCTTTCGGCACTCTTTTGTAGAACCTGTGGAGACCGTGTGCGCATAAATAAGAGATATTGCCTTGGAGAAACCAATATTACCGAAAAGAAAATAAAAAAAAAGAAAAAAAAAAGAGAGAAAAAGAAAAAACTAAACTAAAGAAAGGAGATGCTTTCCGAGAGTTCACCGTAACTCAAAGATTTTTATAGTTTGCTGGAAATCTCTTCGTTCCCAAACGACTGAAATATTAACGTTATCGTGTATATGAGCGTACCAAAGGTTGCCTTTGAAACACCTCTCCTCGCAATTAATCGACTCTTCTAATCATTATTAGCTACGCGGCTAGGAATTTAGATGTTTATCCATGAAACGGATCATGTTAAATCACCGTATTGAATCACGGTGAAACGTGATCAATGTAAATCGTGTAAACCGTCCTTCGGTTCGGATGAAAAAAGAAAATATATATATATATAATTTTTGTTATGATACTCGTCGAATTCGTCTCAGTATCCTCTAAAAGAGATAGGCGTAAGAAGAAAATTATAATTATCGTCTATATCTAAAAAAAAAAAAGAGAGAGAGAGAGAAAAAAGATCGAAGGTGACCCGAAAAATTCCATGAGAGAACAACAAGAGGGTTGACAAAAAATTCATCACGATCATTCTAAACCTTTTTTTGTTTCTTTTTTTCTTTCTCTGTTTCGCTTTTTTCGAGCCACGTTGTTGCGCGAGACAAAAGAAGAAAAAAAGAAAAGAAAAAAAAATCGTCGATCGGCCCGCTAGTAAGAACAAAATAATCTAGACTAATCAACGGCTCGTGGATCAATCGATTATATACGATGACTATAACTATTATAAAACGTTTCTGACGATAACGCTTTTGTAAATATTTTTCGATTTACGACGAAGTGCGATAATCCACGAGTATAAATAAGTAGACATTATTTTCACTAAGAGAACATACATATTCGTTATTACCATTGGATAATGCGTTAAATCAAGCTTGGAGTGGATCATAAGTTGGATTGATCTCTCGATGACGAGGACTTCGGTCGTTCGAACGTCATTACGGTCCGGAACCTTTTCCCTTCGTAGCCGCGGGCCAATTTTATACGCGATTTACCTGGTCGAACAGTGCATCATCGGGATCAGCAGGTCAGTGTTCTTCTTTCTCTCTCTCTTTTTCTTTCTCTTTCTTTTTCTCTTTCTCTTTCTCTTCCTCTTTCTCTTTCTCTTCTCTTTCTCTTCTAGGCGAGAACCATACCCGAAGAAAACGCGGATAGAAAAGGTGAAGGTAGAAGAATAGACATTTAGAAAGAAAGAAAGAAAGAGAAAGAAAGAGAAGATAGAAAGATAGGATGAGACGAGGTCGAGAAAGAAATAGAAAAAAAGTAGAGGGCCACGTTCCTCGACAATGCTGTCGACAATAAGGCCAGTCTTCGTAGCTAATGGACCGAAACTTCGTAGTTTTCACACGATGATCGGCATAACGCAAGTTCCTGAACATTTATTTCTTTTCTATAAGATTGGAAAAAGGACTCGAACGTCGAAAGGGCAATCCGATCGTTCGGATCGACATAGAAAGATTAACTGATAGGCATCGTTCAAAATTTTACTAAACAGTTTATCGAATGTCAATCGGGTTATAGGTATTACAATAATATAAACAAGAGATTATCATCGACATTGTATCTTATTTTAACTTGTCTTCTTTTCTTTTTAACTCAATTAATCAAACTTATTTATCGTTATCGTCGAGCGAATAAATAAATAATTTTATCCGAGAGAAAGAATGTATCCTTGCAAACATTTTTTTATTTTTAATTAATTAATTTATATATTTATTTATTCGTTTCTTTTTTTCCTTCGTTTATCGTAGTAGTCTTTCTTTTTTATTATTATTATTTCTTTTTTTTTCTTATTTTCTCTTTCCTACTTTTTCTTTTCTTTTTTTCTAAATTACTACGAACTTTTCGAACTACCCAACATAGAATTACGAGCGATGATGATGATAGAACAGCACGGTGATTCTGCCCTCTCGGTGAGTTTAAACAAATGAGCAACCGAGAAAGGATTCATTAATCATTCGACGAGGAAGAAGATGCGGGATCGTTCCGGATCGTTTAAAAGAACGAGCCGAAGTCGCGCCCGATATTCATCCTTTACAGATCGTTTGCAAAGAAAAGAACGATTGATTGTCAGCATAGTAATCGATATACATAACTGGTCGATAGTGTCCTCGGTTAGTTCACGTAAATGACCGAGACAAGAGAGAAAGAGAAAGGGGAATACAAAAGTAAGAAAAAGAAAAAGAGATGAAAATTTTTTAAATCGAAAGATCGATCGAAAAATTTCATAAATCGCGGAAAATATTTCGTGAAAAAGCTCGCGAGTCGCGCGAGTATCGAATGTAAAAGGTAAAGAAAGAAAGATATATGTACCTGCATCAAAAAAAAAAAAAAGAAAGAAAAAAGGAAGAAAAAGAAAACGAAAGAGAAAAAAAGAAGCCGATCCCAGATCCATAAATTTGTGCTTTCTAGAAAGAAGAATCGAGCCGAACGCTTTACTCCCCATGCCGATTCTATTCGAAGAGAATGACACCCCTGTCATAGTGCGACCTGTTGCGTCTCTGTGGTGAATGATAAAGAGCAAAAGAAAGAAAGAAAGAGAGAGAGAGAAAGAGAGAGAGAGAGAGAGAGAGAAAAGTAAACGAAGAATATCGAAACGAAAAGTTAAACGAGAATTTTCTTCGAGCTTGTGAAGATATTCGTCAATCGTGAGAATATCTCGAGTAAAGAGCTTATAGTTCTATTGCAAACAATATTTTATTACGAGAAAAACTAAATGTCTAAGTCGTAAAGAAAGTTTTGGTTTCTCGAATTCTATTCGGTCTTTAAAGTTAATACATAGGGTTTGTACCTTTATCGACGTTTATAATTAATATAATATATAAAGGTATTGTAGGTAGATGTAGTATTTGAGTACTGTAAGTATGGTATATTAGGCTGCAATAATAATATCAATAGTTTTTTCAATCGTAGTTCAAAAGTACTAAATATTACAAAAGCAGGTATATTACGTTGTAGATATTACGGTGCAGGTATAGGATAGTAATGTTAAATATTGCGGATTAGAAAAAAAAGAAAAAGAAGAAGGGAAAAAATTTATTACCTTGCAGTAAAAGATAAATCGTGGAATATTTACGATCAATCGAATATTAATGATATTTACGTATTTTATAAAATTGGAGATTGGTTTATTGAAACGATGATTATCGAACTTGTTCGTTACTACTTGTCCTTTTCTTTGTTTCTCTTTCCTACACGAACTTGACTCTCGCTGTTACTATTACTTAGAATTCGTGCAAAATTTCGTTCGTTTTACAAATTGGCTACTCGATGACAACTCATTAGTCTTTGAGGACGGAAAAAGGTTCTCGATGGAAATTGGAACGGGACCATGGCCGACTTTGCGTCGGCATGGGAGACACGGGATTCTTTGACATTGGACCATTCACGCCGCTGCTGGATACATGCGGTACAAACGAGCCTGTTGAAAGATAAAACCACACAATGCACCGCTGGTATGGTGTCCAAAGAAATTTACCTTCTGAGAAAAATCTATGCCGTTACAAAGATCGTCTATAACTTTTGCGGCATTTTCTAAAAAATCGCGATGATATCTAACTACAAGTTTACAAGATCGCAACATTGAATAGTAATCATTGATCATTCAGAAAACTGAATATCTTAGAAAAGAAGAAGAAGAATAAAAGTATATTTCTCAGAGGACAACTTATAAATCATATTTGGGTTTGATCATATGGTTAGAATATTTCTTCTAACCTTTTGTAATAAAAGGTTTACGAGGATTCTGTAAAAACCTACCGACGCCATTGAAACAAATCTTTTTTTACTCCAGAAAAGAATTTCGGTGCTTCGCTTTTAAAACAATGGGGAAGAAAATCTGTTTGGCCCTTCGACCGATGCGATGATTAAAAGCAGCGAGCGCCGAGAAATGTATCCCTTGAAATGTGGGAATAGAAAGCCACCCAAAGTTTCCTCAAAAAAAAAGAAAAAAGAAAAAATAAAAAAGAAAAAAGAAAAAAGGAAAAGAAAAAGAAAGAAAGAACCTCGTTAGGCCAACGATCTCTTTTTCAAAACACTTCGACTTTATCACGTTTCACACAGTTCTTCTTTGATAATTTTTTTAAATAGGATATATAAGTAGATACAGAGAAAGATCATTTTAACGGAAGTTAAGTTCGGCAAGACATCACAAGATTTCATCTAAGCGAATGTGTGTCGAGTAGAAGTCAGACCTAAAATTGACATCGGTATCTTCAAAGTTAACACCCTGCTGCGAGCCCTAAAAATGCCTACGGGGTTGTTGTATTAGTTGACTCGAAAAAGCCGAAATCGTTTCGTCCGGATAAACGAGGCTATTCGCAGAAAGTTCTCTTGCCATCCGTGAGCTTAGGGTATCGTAATCGATTCCCATTCGATCATTCCAAAAAAGAAACTCTTCCAAATATTCGACCAATAATTATAAACGACTAAACGTTTATATATATATATATTTATTTATTGCACTTCGCGTTAATACTGTTTTCTTATGGTTATAAATTTTTATTACAGTTCTTTTAGTACCAACCACTTTATGAAGTTCAAAGTACTAATAGTATTAAATAAGAAAGACGAAACAATTAGACTAAGAAAATAGTTTTGCAATGTCATATTTCTTCAATTTTTACGATGTTATTTGTACCGAATGATCCTTGCTCATAATTTGCTTTTACAAGAAACAGGAAGAAAGAGAAAGAGAAAGATAGAAAGAAAGAAAGAGAGAGAGAAAAACTTTAAAGACGTAACTTTTCTGCTTACCTGGAAAATAACATTATGTGCAATAAAAGTAATTGATTTATATTTATATTCTTCCACTTTTTCCAAATATTTTCCTCTTTTTATTTATTTTCAAAATGTGTGATCATAATTTTGACGTTTCTGACAAATTCTTTTTGATATATGGACGAACTTTCTCTTATTTTCTTTCAATTTTAAAGTTATGGTCAATTATACTTTTAAGTGTTTTCTTGCGTAGGTACAAATGGTTTGTTCCTTTGAAGGCACAGAATTTGTACGATTATTAATAGATGTGGTAACGTTAGATATTAAATATGACTAAACCTATGAATTACAGATTATTTATTATCTCTCATCTCCTTATAATTATGTTATAAGACTAAACGATTATGTAATGTATCAAATGAATCGGTACAAAATATTTATCGTGATTTATAAATTTTTGTAAAAAATATCTTTTTAGATATCCAATAATTTCGTAATATATATATATATATATATATATATATATATATATATATATATATATATATATATATATACGAGTTATAATCTTCAGTGAATATCTTCAGCGTTATGATATCGAATCATGATTTTAATCGAAATACTTCACATAATTTAAAAGGAGAGAGAGAAAGAGAGAAAATATTTTTTTCCCTTTTTTAATTTAGTTCTTACGAAAATAATGTCCCCTATCAATATATAACCCGTTTTACATATGAATATAGAAGTATGCGGGAATTGCAGGATGTTATATCTGAATACATTTGTATCAATTATTTTATATGACGATTTAACTAAAAGAATAAAAAAAAGGAAAAAAAATTAAGTGCCTACACGAAACACAAAATAAAGAATATATATTTATTTGTTTGTTAAACAATGCATCCTCGATAAGTATATAATTATAAAGTAATCTTAAAATTATGATACAAGTAGAAAAGAACTGTGTAAAATATATTTTTATAGACGGGCAGATTTTTCAGATATGTTTATCGGTACGCCAGCTTTGCGTAAAGCTTCGGTCAATTTCTTTCCCAATTCAACATCTACTTGAGAGAAATTTTTTACTGCTCTTTCGACTATGAATAAGGAAGCATGCTGTAAACTGCTTGCTAAATTCTCTACCAATCTATTTCTAGCACCGGCATCAAGTACGTACTTCCAGAATAACGTAACTTGACCAAAATCATCTTCGTCAACGGGTTCGTAACGATCTACTTTACCGCTAACACTAAAAGGTGGTGATCGTACAGCGGGACACTCTCTTGGTCCGCAATAGCTATTAGGATAATAATTAGGTGCACCATTTTGATTGTATATAGCCATTGAGCCGTCTCTCTGATAATTGATCGTTGATATAGTCTACAATAAAAAACAATGTATGTGTATTTGTCAATCATATTCGATAAAAAACGATTTAAATTAATAACACTTGTTGTTGTAAATAATTACCTTGTAAGGACAATTAACAGGCAATTGAAGATGATTCGGACCCAAACGATGTCTGTGCGTATCGCCATACGCGAAAAGACGACCTTGCAGCAATTTATCTGGACTTGGCTCTATACCAGGTACCAAGTGAGCTGGATCAAACGCTATCTGTTCCACGTCAGCAAAATAATTTTCTGGGTTTCGATCTAATACTAATTTACCCACAGGAATCAATGGATATTCCTTGTGCGGCCATACCTGTTTAATCGAATATCATTCGTTAATATAATAACTTTGAAATAATGATCAAGTTCCAAAGGAAAATACTAAAGTATTAATACTTTTGTAATGTCGAACGGATTCCATTTGAAATTCTTCGCTTCTTCCTCGGTCATCACTTGTATACAGAATGTCCAAGATGGATAATTTCCATTAGCAATGGCATTGTAAAGATCTCTGATTGAATAATCCGGATCGGATGAGCTTAACTCTGCCGCTTTATCGACCGAAAGATTTTTAATGCCTTGATCGGTCTTGAAAGTAATTACAACATTTAATGTCATGTCTTTGATCGAACGTAACGTCGACGTAAAAATATAAAGAAAAAAAATACCTTATAATGGAATTTACAATAAACTCTTTCATTGCGAGCATTCAACAATTCGAACGTGTGTGATCCATAACCATGCATGTGACGATAACCATCCGGAATACCACGATCAGAGAAAAGGATCATAACTTGGTGCGTAGATTCTGTTCTTAATGAAATGAAATCCCAGAACATATCAGAGTCCTACAAAAAAAAGAAAAAAAAAAAGAAAATAGAAATACACAGGTATATTAATGGTTTTAACAACGCGGATACAAGAGTAAATTATTCGAGGAAAAAAGAAAAAAATATTCGATCGTTCGATCGACCATTTATTCTTAATGAAGTATAAAAGAAAAACGAAATAGTAAATATTCAATTTTATTCACGTTTCTTTCGATTAAATATGATGTTGGGTCCAAATTAATCAGAACAGGTCTTTGCGGACTACTGGATCAACGCTATTGATCCAGCATGACTCGATTTATATTATCTTATATCAGATCTTCGATACAAACCTTCAAATGGGTCACAGGATTTCTCTTCTGTGTATGGATAAAACTCGGGAAGAAAAGAGGATCTTTGATGAAAAATATAGGTGTGTTGTTACCAACCAAATCCCATATACCTTCTTGGGTATAAAATTTAACTGCGAATCCACGTGGATCTCTGTAATCGAAAGAAACGTTCGATGAAATTTCGTTTGTTATTTCGAAATCAACTAACTTCTGTTAATAAAGAAAAAAAAAAGGAAATAAATTAAAATAAAATAAAATAAGAAAAAAAAGAAGAAAAGAATAAAGATATTAATTAATAACGATCGCTGTTATTCTCGCTGATCAAGATCGTTGATTATGACGGTATCGAGAAAAGAAAAAATAAAATATCATTTAGTAACGTCATAATGCAATCACGTGAATCATTATTTTTTTTTTTTTAGATATATATGTTAACATCCTTTGTTTCGTATTTGATGATTTTTTGCGAACTCTCGAATATGTAAGGATTACTCATTAACAAAGTAGAAATGCTAAATTTAACGATGAAGGAGAACTATTATACTCGACGATTAACATCATTATTATTTCTCGACTTATCCGTGGGAAGGTCTTAAAAAACTTTCTCATGGATTGTTCTCTCGTTTTCTTTTTTTCTTCCAAAAAAAGAAAAAGAAAAGAAAAAAGGAAAAGAAAATATACGTATTTCTCAATTATACTTGGTTAATTTACTGTATATAACATTTTATATTCGATCTTAATAATAATAACAACATGTACATTTACCTGACCGTATCAGCCGAACCACTTTCGCCACCTACGGTAGAAAATCTCACGGCAATCGGAGTTCTCGCTCCAATTTCGGAAAAGACTTTTGCTTTGCAATATTTCGTGATATCGTGTGTTACTTCGAAGTATCCGTAAGCGCCTTGAAAAAGAATACAATTTATACTTCGATCGATACATTCTTTATATACATGTTTCATATTAAACGAATCAACTTCGATCAATTCGTTCATTATTAAATACTCTTTTTATATGAAATAATAAAGAAAAATAATAAAATAAGTTCGTTAATATTTTTTATTGTTTATATTATTTATTACCTTTTCCTTTTTGTTCATTGTTATCGAAGAACAAAAATTTTTTCCTCTTTCCTTAATTTATCAATCTAATCGTTAATCAACATCGAAAAATATATAACTCACCGGCTCCTTTAGCATGCACCACTCGTTCTGGAATTCTTTCTCTTGTAAAATGTGACATCTCATCGAGATAAACATAATCTTGCAATAATATTGGCCCATGTGGACCGACCGTAAGGCTAGCTTTCTTGTTGGCAATGAGAGCTCCACTTCCGGTTAATAATGCAGGTGGTGAACCCTTTTTTTTCGAAAAAAAAGAATGATATAAATAAATAACAAAGAAAGAAACGAACAAACAAAAAATAATTATATTTCGGTAATATGAATTGTATAAGCGTGTCGACTCGTATCGTATAAAATTATTCGATATAATTATTCGATAAATTAATTCGATTAAATATTTTTATCACTGGATAGAAAAATTGGCTACTAATATAATTATCTCTTGTGGTTATACAGCTGAAACATAAATGTGATGTTTGTTCATTGAAATACAAAAACGGATTACGTGCTCACCACATTTCCGTAGAAGAATACTATAATATTATAAACTACGGAAGTTAGAAACGATTAGATCGTAATATCGTAAGCAAAAAGAAAAAAGAAAACAATGAGAAGAGAAAAAAAGAAAGTTTGAATATTTAATTAATCGTAAAAAATATAGATATATCATTTTTTTTGTTTTTAATTAAACTATACGTTTGTTATTTGTAAACAAGTATTATGTTATTTGGCTATTTATTTTACGTAAGGTTTTAGAAAAAATTAGTTACTAATTCCGTAGGGAGCGCTATCAATTATTGCAATAACATTTTCGATTTTTATAATTCTTTTTAACGAACGTAATCTTAAATCTTACCTTAAATAGAAGATTGTATTATATAATTCGTAAGAAAAATATTCGATGAGCGACAGTTCTATCTAATTAATTTAAAATTGATTTTGTTTGATTATCATCGATTGTATCTTCGAATTCATTTAATTTTTTTTTATTTAGAGAACACGCTAACAGATAAATAATATTAATGAAATCAAACAAGGGGAATTCAATCTACACGATCGATTCTGTTTATTTTTCATAATCGATATCTTAGAAAAATGTCTTGGTTAAATCGTTGAATTTTTCTTAAAGAAGGTATGCGATAAAACTTATAAAGCTGACAAACAAGAATCACAGACTAACTGATAAAACTCTACGATTATTTCTAACTGGTTTTAACGGTTCTTCTAATCTCAATTTTGTAAACTAGTATAGAAACGTTATTCTGTATATTATGGATAGAGTACAAAGTTATACTACCAATTGAAGATCTATCTAAAAAATCTAACTACCTGCGATATATATATATATATATATATATATATATATATATATATACTTATATATAAATATATAATGAAATAATGAGCTAAGTAAAACAAGCAAAAAAAAGAGTATCATTAAAAAAATCTATAGCAACGAGAAACGATGACGAAAATAAATAGAAAAATTACGATGTTAGCTTCACATTCTCTATCTCTTCATCATCGTTGCCATAATCATTATGAATCATACAGCTTAATTCGAACTCATACTATTTGTAAAACTTTCTATGCAATATTTGTGTTTGATCACGCAACGTATAAAACATTCGGTGAAATTCATCATAATCGATTACTCTTAAAAACGCTGAATCTATAAAAGCGAAATAATGTCTTGAAATAATATATAATATTCGGAAACAAGTAGTTTGTGAATGCGAGCATATACATGTGTGTGTGTATGTGTAGATAAAGATTCAATATCCATCAAAAACAAACTTGTCGTGAAAGCTCGAGCTTACGTTCAATATATGTGTATATATATATATATGCGTACGCGCGCGCACGCACACACACGTGTCCATACTTTCATAGTCCATAATCAACATAGATACATATATGTACATAAATTGTTGAAATATGTAAACAACTATTATTCCATTTCCATAAAATTTATTACGTATGCAACAACGTTACTTCAAGCAAATATTATCTGTTAAAAGTAACTATGAGCCGAAGAGAACGTGATAATCGACTCACACGAGTTTTATTGATTTCCTTCATGTTTTTTTCCCTATGAACGTTTTTCTTGCTTATCAGGTCACCCGACGATACGATACGATTTTATTTATTTAAATATCGTAGAGAATTGCATAATTAACGATTGACATTTGAATTGAATTTGCATCATTTCTGACTTCTTTACTACGTTTACATCAATAATAATGCATTTTTATTTCCAAGAAAATATTTCGTTCGTTGCATGGCAACATACTTCAAACGTAATCGCAATCGTTTCTTCGTTTTGTTTTCCTCTCATTTTCTTTTTTTCATTTTCTTTTTTCCTTTCCTTTTCTTTTCTATTTCTGGCATAATATTTCATGCGATATAACAAGGAGATAAAGATTAAACGTCCGTTGCCATAAGAGTTTAAGTTTATGTATTTACTTATTTATGTTCAATATACATATACATACGTATAGAACACATACATAAATACTTTTGATAGATAGAAATAATCACCTACATTTTTGTTTTCTAAAAAAGGAACAATTAATATCTTTTCGATTTTATTAAAATTAAGTCTTTCAAAAAAGAAAAAAAGAAAAACAGGGAAGTCATGAGAATTTTCATATTATTAATTTTGTCCTGCCAAAGTAAGATAACATAATTAACATAAAAATAGAATATAGTACATAATATTTGCATATGTAAAAATTACGTTAGTAATTATGTTTAAACTGCACCAAGTGGAACGTCTACAATGAAAGTTTCTGCGCCTGCATAATGATTTTCCTCTATACTTTAAGAATTTTGCTCTCTCTCTCTCTCTCTCTCTCTCTCTCTCTCTCTCTCTCTCTCTCTCTCTATCTATCTATCTATTTATCTCTATATATATTTTTATCTTTATTTTCATTTTACACAAAAATGAAGTGTAACGCATAACAGCATGAAAAGAGTTGTCATCTATTACACAAAACAGATGTAAGAAATATTATCAATTTTGTACTTTACGTAATCGAAATATCATGTTTTTAAGAAATTCATCATAAACTTTAATTTTTTACAGAAATTATATATTAACAAAGATTGCTAATCATTCTTTTTTTTATTCGATACTCTGTTAAATATGATAAATACATTTGTATTTAATTAAATTGACGCGTCTTAGATACGTATATAGCATATACGCTACCTATATATATACATAACTCTCTCTTTTATTCTACTTTTAGGTACACCCTTGAAAAAGCACACTTTCTAATGTCGAAAAAAATTGAAGGAAGTAATTACGAAATTACCAAAACTATTAAGGAAATTATCGAAATTATAAAAACTTTCGAATATTTACGTTTCATTTCATAATTTAAATATATGTAAATAAATAACCTCATTCATGCTATCAACTGAATGAATTGTTACTTTAAACTGATAAGCAGAACCATACTACATTCAACCAAACTCCACAAGTAATTTCGATTTGATTTGACTACCTGTTATCAAACTGTCCGTATATTTATAAAATCGAACAAATTCATAAAAAAATGTCACGTGCAACGTGGAAGTAAATAAATGTAAATAAAGTAAATAATCATCGGTATGCGACGTAACACGTAATAATATATCTTACAGTCAATAACGTAGTCGTAGTCGTATGCATTTATTTTATATCCTACACGGAATCATCTAAGTTCTAATTTTCTCTTTTTATCGTGACATATATAGTAGATATATATATATACGTACATATGTATATATATATATCATACGATTCATCAAGAAATATTCAACGACGGAATAGATCTTACGAAACGTAAAGGAGAGATGAGGAGAAAGAGAAAAAAGGAAATAAAAAAACAGGAAAGAAAGAAAGTAGGAAAGAGAGTGTGTATGTGTGTGTTGTGAAAGAGAGAGAGAGAGAGAGAGAGAAAGAAAGAGAAAGAGAGGAAGAGAGAGAAAGTAAGTACTACGCTAGTAAAAATAGAGGTCATTGAAAGATGAAGAAAATAAAGAGGAAAAAAAAAACAACAACAACGCAAGTGAATGATCACGTAAAGCATACATTTTTATAGATAGGACAGTGGATATCTCAGTTCGTTAGATGATACCTTTAAATTTTTCTTATAATCGTTGAGTTGTTCCGAAGCGGGATCTCTAGTCGTGCCTGCCATCTTGTCGTCCTTCGAATCTTCGCAGGATTTATCGGTTGTGCAATATCGATGAGATCGATTGAGCGATGTCGTAACGTAAAATTGTTTTCTAGTGAGAAGCGCGCTACTATACGTCCGTTCCTCGCGATGCCAAGAACGGAAACTGACTGGCAGCGATGACAACGTGCTTTTATCACCTACGTCGCTACGCGATTGGTGGAAAATCGAGGGAGCAACCTTACGCCATGACACGCAATACGTTTTTCGAAGGGCGCGAACGAATGATACAACGTTATTATCCAACATTCGGTCAATTAATTCTCTTTTTTCTTATTTTTTCTTTTCTTTTCGTTTCTTTCCTTTTTTTTTTCTCGATAATCACGTCATCGATCTTTCTTTTGTTACGATTTTTACGACGGTCGGCCGTATCTCGATTTTTCTTTTTCTTTTTCTTTTTTTTTTACTTTCGTTTCGGATTGTTCTTTCAATGATTTTTTTTCCTCGTTTTTGTTCCCCCTTTCTTCCCCTTTTTTTTTACGTCCACGATCGAGGACGATTGTCTTAGCTTTTTCTTTTATCCTCGAAGGTTGCTGAAAAATACAAAATTTAACGCGGTCGTTACAATGGTATTCCTTTCAAACGTTCAAAAAAATCACGGTCCAATTTGAAATTTGACGAAGATACGAAGAAATATGTTAATTAGTGTCGAGGGAGAAGAAAAGAATTTTGGAAATAATTGAAATTGATGGCATCGATATAAGTACATGTAAGTATGTATGTGAATGCTTTGAAATATCATTAAAATTCAAAAATTCAAAAAAAAATGTATAGATTATTAATGAAGGATTTGTATAATTCCTTACCCTCATACATGATTTACTTAACTATGTAACCTATACAGAACGTTATCAATGCGGTTATCATGATTTTTTTTTACTTTTAGCCACTTGGTAATATATCATATACGTATTATCTTCAACATGATAAATATATATATATATACATAACCTTGTCATTTAATATTACTCACGTGTTCCTTATTTCTTTTTTCTATCTTTTCGCTTGATCGAGCAAATGTTTTTTTTTACTCGTGAATTTTATCAATTTTATTGAAGTTAGGTAAGAAAAATTCTTGATCGATTACATTAAGTTCATTATTTGAAATCGAAGAAAGAAGATAAATAAATAAAGAAATAAATGGTTTTTTCATGTTTTGCTTCAGACAAATACGAGAAGCTAAGAGAAAAGACAAAAACAAAAAACAAAAAAAAAGTCGTATGCACATTTGTATTTTTGCAACTCTTTATTAATGTCGTTGCAGCTTCAGCTGAGCCAGGTACAGATCTGAGCTCGTCATTATAAGCGAGCTCTCACAGTTACGCACAATCTTCATCCTCTTAATCGTCGCGTTCGCGATAATAACGTAGGCAATTATAAAATTTCATAAGTTCTGAATGGCTGTGAATAGAGCTCAGAAAAATAAAAGTAATTACTAAAAAGGTTTCACCTTCAGACGATCCTAACGCGTAACTCGTTCGTAGAGACGAGAATTGATCGTTGAATCACTGATACGCACAGAAAGAAAGATATAGTTAGATAGATAGATAGATAGATAGATAGAGATAGATAGATAGATAAATAGACATAACAAATAGATCCATGTCTTTGGTAATATACGTATGTATATTGAAGAGAACGTAAGTTTTAAAAGACGGAAAGAAAGAATTTTCTTATTGAAATTATAATTCATTATTTCCGTCAATAAATAGTTAAATAATTACGTTCCTATTTGCGCTATAAAAATGGTTATAATATTTACATAATTGGCTCGTTTAGACTCGTCGAAATTATGAACAATCGTAAAAGATGATCTCGTGAAGTTCATCCGCAAATAATAACAAATAGATTATATTGGATGTATATTTTCTTCCTTTTTTTTTCTTTTCTTTTCCTTTCTTCTTTTTCTTTTTTTTCTTTTTTTTTTGTAGAAATAAAATGAATTAAAAGACGCAGTAAATTATAAATCTATAACTAAATTCTGCCTGAGTTAATTGCACCACTTATCCCATTCGAGGTTTATAGTGAAACAATGCTTAGAACGCGATATATGAATAACTATGTCACGGCAGTATTTCCAAATTCATTAGATTTTATTTTTCTATTGTTCGTCGCATCGATTTGTGGCAAGAACATTATAACTTTAGTGCCCCTTTAATGCCCAACGTTTTTTTTTCTTTTTAATTCTACCTAATGTGATCTTCCAACGTGATTACCAAGTTACTTATTTCATATACATTTAACAACATATAACTGTTTCTTTTGTGAAATCAAAATCGATGTTATTCCGTAATAAGTGCATACGACTATTAGAATAATTCGGTTCAACTACAACAGATTAGGAAATGCCGAGACATATTGGGACAAGCATTTAATTCTAAGAACATCTCGGAATTTATAAAATTTTTTTAAGTTACTTCGAATCCAGTAAATATATATATATATATACACATACATACATATATATATATACATATGATATATGTATGTATATATATTTCCTCCTCTCCTTCCTAGATTACTCAACGTAGAAGCAGAGTAAATGCAATACATGCAGAGATCTTAAACGTTTACCGCGAAATGTTACTTATTATTGTTTAAAACGCTTTTCCTTATACTGCTGTATGAAACCATATTATTTTTAGTTATATTATTATGACCGCATATTTTTTTTTCTTGAGCCAACAAATATCATTCATTGATCTTTTTTCTTTCCAACACGTGGGCATTTGTTGATCAAACATTGTTGAGACATAAGCTAGCCGTGCACCATGATGAAGTTATCTTCCCATTTCAGAGGCTAACTGGCAATCGGTATCGGACACTGCACTTGCCAAACGATAAGATGACTTTGTTCACCGTGTTCGTCAGCATTGGCTGCTATTATAGCATTAGACCGTTCGATACTCTCTTCCGTTTCTTCTCCATCACCTAAAAATAAGGTAAATTACATGTGACAATTAATTATTTCTTTTGTAATATATAAGGAAAGTGCAAATATTTTCGTTCATATGATACAATAAATACATGTCAGCTGGAAAGGACCACCCCCAGAGAATAAAGGCAACAAAGATATATAATTTATCCTATACAGTTCTTTACAAAAATAGTGATAATAACTCTTTGTAAAGTGAAGCAACAGATTTTGCTATATGTTGATAAGCAATTCATCATCACGTTTAAAATTTATGAAAGTTCATTTATAATACACACTTTTTTTAATCGGTAATGGATAAATATGCAGCCAGCCAGAAATGTTAGTCAAATTTCGTTATATAGTGCAACAGAAGAAAGGAATGTTCTGTTAGTATAGGTCTTCTCAACCGAGGGTTATTAATACGATATTAACATATGCTGAAATAAAAATATTTTTTTTTCTGCTTTTTTCTCTCTCTGGGGGCATACCTGACCAATTGCCAAACTATTAGATGAGTTGCCACATCACTTTCGTCTTCCGCTTCTTCTGCTAAAATTGTCACCATCACACATTACATTTTGACATATTTCTGATAGTTAAAAAAGACTTACGTTATATATGTTACATACATTAACTGCACGATTAAGTATCGCCTACTTACCGACTCTAAAATCAATGTAACCTTCGCCTCCCGACAAGACAAGCATCGCAGGTTGTGAACCATCTGTTGCTGCACTTTGGCCACCGTGGCCTGAAAGTTTTATGTATTAAAAAATGTTTAAATTAACAACGACATGATACGTAAACTTACCAGGTACAGCGACAAACATTTTTACGGCATCCCTGTGCCCATGAAAACTTAGTTGAGCATGAGCCATACTACAATATGGTATAAAGCTTCCAATTGAAACACCTCGTTCCGATGCAAAGACTCTAACACCAATTCCTGGTGCATCGCCTTTATTAGCTCCCGTTTGAACTCTGGATACTGCCATTGAACCGCCTGCGCCTATACAAATTGTATATAATATGACAAATAAATAGATTATATAAATAATATATATATATAAAACAACAAATTATTTTGTATCAACGCACTTTCGGATAGTGGTACTGAAATTATCACTCCATTTCCAGTACCAATCCACAACCTATTTGAGGAAATTAATAAAGCTGTGATTCGTACAAAAGAAAATCCGAGTTTCCCTGTTCCCAGCATTTTACTGACATAAGGTTCTATATCAACATCTTGCAGATGTTGATAAGTATGCGCATGATAAAGTCTTAATGTTGAATCCAATCGAATGCTAACCCAAACGCCCTCGCCTAGCCATGCCAATTGTCTCACTTGTGACTCTCTTCTAGGATGAGCATCAACGGTACACTGAAACATTGCATTATTTTATACGTTTATTCATTTTTCATTAATAAAACACGTTCTTTCAAAATCCTTACTTCAACAGTCATTCTGATAGGATCTATCACATGAATTTTGTTTCTATATCCACACCATACAGTTTTTCCACTGACAGCGGTCATACATCTGATCGAGTGTTGTGGGCTTCCTAAAGTAATAACGTGATACTGAGAAAGATCCCATTGACCATCTGCGCCCCTTCGGAACAAAGCTACAGTTCCGTCGGCCAAAGCAACTAAAACGCGACCTTGAACGTGCCTATAAAATAATATATAAAAAAAAAAGAAGAGAGATCAAAATATTTTGATTATCAGCAATTTACATATCTCTCGTAAATGATATACAAGTAATTTTAATATTTTACATACACGATGGCTACAGCCGCATCCTTCAATTTTACAAAATGCAGGCAAACAGACCATTTGGCAACAGCCGAGTGTACAAAAACAGCACCATTTTGAGCTCCTAACCACATGGTTGGTTGTATAGACGACATTTTTTCGATAGGTGTACTTTCCTCTATTTCCTTATCCTCGTCTTCTTCGTTCTTATCTTCTTTGCAATTTAATTCATCGTTCACTACCTCCGAATTGCATTTAATAAAATAAACCTTTCCTAAATTTGCTGTTTCGCTATCTACACTTTCCAAACTTTGGGGTCCGGCGCTCGAACTCTGATCCGTATCTTTTGTTTTTTCCAGAGTTTCACTACTTTGTTCCTCTGCAGGACTACCATTCTCCTGTTTATTGCTCTCGACGGAGGTCGATGCTTCTTGAAGTTTTTTCTGTTCGTTTTCATCAATATGTTCGATTATGACCGCTTCATCGTGATTACTATCCATGTTATCACCATTCTTATTGTTAATTTTATATGTTGAATTCTCCTTCAAGTTTTTAGAATAATCACTTTCCATGGCACCAGGTACACTAGCAATGGAAAGTAAATGTCCTTGACAAACACTGAAAACCTCTAAAATATCTGCTGGATTATTGGCATCTATAACTGTAACTTTTGACATCTTTTGAGTTGATGTGCAAATCCAGACCAAGGAACTAAGTTTTTGTTCCAATTGTTCTGCCTCCAATCTACGTTGTTCGTTTTCTTGAAGTTCATTATCTAAATGTTCAATTGCATCTTCGGCTTCTGTTTTAGTCGTATTTGTTTCTGATGCTTCAGCTGCATAAAATACACTTCCTCCAATCATACAACCACCATCTGGTGTTTTACCTCCAGTTAGATTTACACCAGCTCCGCACCAAATCTATATAAAGAAAGTTTGTTAATGTTTCGAAAATATTGAAATAAAACGATACATTCTTTTACCAAATATTAAGACAAAATACTCACTTTCATTCCTGGTTCTGTTTCTTGAAGAGGCCTACAATATACTGGTACTGGTACAGGTTGTCTTACTGGTGCTATTGGTTTTCCTGGCAAACTCCAACCATAAGCTTGTAATCGACCATCTTCTTTTCTAACATGTGCTCTGACTTGACGATATTGTTCTCTTCGTTCGTTTGCTCGGCGGGCTACGAGCTTTTCAGAAGATCTGCAAGTACGTTTTAAATGCACAAAATATGTATTTTAAATGTACTATTTAAACAAGCGTAATGCAAGGGAGTGGTGAGGAATTGAATGAGTTAAAATGTCTAATTTCAGATTTGTTGTCTTCAAACATCTGGTCTTACCAAGATTCATTTTATTACTAAATAATCTTTCTTCCTATGTTTTTATATCGAAATACTTTTAGTATTTCATTATCATACATTATTTTTATGTGAGCATGTCCCAATCTTTTTCATTCCTTTTTTCAACGAATTTTAAAATTAAAGAAAAGATGAAAGAAGATATTGTCTTGGAATCATTTATTCATGCCAAGGATCATCTCTCACAAAATCAGAATACAGGTGTCAAAGCAGAAAAGTTAGGAATATAGCAGAACAGATTTACCTGCTGACCAATAAGCACCCCAATGAAAGCCAGAAAAACCAGGAATCTCTTGATAACGCCATGAAGGTGAGGCAAGAAAACCCGAATAATGAGACAAAAGCGAAGTAACGACATCGAAATAAAAGCCAAGTTTAACATACTCATAACTTCATTTATTCATCGATCAATAATGATCGAATATATTATCAGTTTTCCAAAAAATATACAAACTCTTATTTACAAAACTATAGCTTTTCAAGCATATTTCAGAAAGGTAACAGTCAATTTATCTCATTAGTTATTATACTTTTATCATTTGCAAGTTATTTTATTAAATGTAAATCACATAAAAATCGGTATATGTACTTTACAAATATGTTACTTGTATATGAAGACTAGGAAATTAGACTTTAAAGAAGGGATAAATGTAGCAAATCAAAAGAAAAAAAAGTAATATATGTACGAAATATAAGGCTCTTTTGTATAAAACCATTGATATCTTAGGTCAGTTTATTTCTAAAATTTATTGTTCAAGATAATTAGTCAATGAATGTAAAAGGGGAAACGGGACGCGATAATATGTTAGCAGCAATAGTATGTTCAAATTGGTCAGTTTAAATTTTAATTTATGCAGAAAAGACTCACGTCTTTTTAGAGTAATCGAGACTATTTGTAAGAGGTAAGAAAACATTATGGATTCCAACAGACCAAAGAAGATTCTAATCTGGAAAGATGACTGCAGTTCATTCTATAATAATTATTTCCCATTTAGGAGAGATTATTTTTCCAAAAACTTTTATAAAAAAGAATTTTACTAAAAGTAGTTATTATGGCAGCTTTGATATATAGCAGTATCAAAGTATACGTATGTGTGTGTGTGTGTGTGTGTGTATGTATATATGATATATATATATGTATATGTGTATATATATACATATATATATATATATAAATATATGTATATATATATATATCTATATATAAATTAAGCTCCATAATTGTGTGCATTTGCACTAAAACTTTCATTGCGCGATAAATCACAGATTAAGATTGATGTTTTATGATGTATAAAGCTCAATACTCAATAAATAAATTTGTATCTAAATAATAGATAAAAATCAGGCAGGCTGTGATGTCAGATTGACATAACATCAAGGTGCATGTATATAGAATAGGATTGATTTCTCACATGGTGTCTCCTTGGTCGAGAAAGTCATGGCGATTTTTCAACGTGTGTTTACGCATGGTGCTCACAGCTGGAACAACTTGGTTCGTAGGTGCACTATAGCGAATATGAGGTAAGGTATGTGTTCCACGAACTAAATTCCCACGATCGGTTGTTGTGAAGAGACTACTAAAACTACAAAGAAAAGAGACGAAAAGATTCATTGTTTTCTTCTCTTATTATACATATTTATATTGATCTCTTAATTATCTGATACTAACAACTTCCAAAATTGTGAACCTTTTCCTCCTGATGTATTGGAAGGATCAATTTTATTTGCTCTAATTATTTCAGTCCACCTAACAGCTTCTTGAAGCTCCATAAATCTTTCTTTATATTGATTTCTTTCCATTAAAACTCTGGCCATCTCCACTCTCGTAAACCTTTTTCTTTGAGCTAAAGGCACGTCCTCTTCGTCATCGCTCTTTGCTGCTTTTGCAACAGCCTCAGCATCCTCTTTCACTTTCTTTAATTCTTCTTCAAGTGCCGCAACACGTTGACGCAAGCGATCCTTAGTTTGCTGCAAACCACGAACTTCCTCGCGTAATATTTCTTGCTCGCTGAAGGAAGTAAATGATTAGTAGAAGAAAAAATAACAAGAACAACAAAATAAAATAATCATAAATTAAAACGATCTAAATTAATTACCTAGTTAGTTCATCCACTTTAACTATTAAGTCATCCTTAACTACGTTAAGTGCATTCCTGAAAGATAAAATGCAATAATGAAACCATTGTTTTCTATTAAATTTTTTTTTTTTTTTTTTTTTTTTTTAGTAATATAAAATAGCTTACTTTGTAGCCAGTAATTCATTATTTTCCATGATAAGATTTTCCACTTCTTTTCCCATTCCTAAACAGTACAAAATATTATTTAAAGTATAAATATATATTGCATATAAGTTTATATGTAGAATTTAATATCATAAAAAAGCGTTTAGCAAAAATACTGCATAATACTGTGTTAATGAAGGAAACTTTTAATGTATAAATAATTTTTCCTAATATATCTTTCTAAATGTGAATATAAGATAGATAAAAAGATAAATAGCTTACCATAAAAGTTGTCATTGACTGCGTGATTAGATTATATATTACATGCATCATTCATCAGAGTTTCAGTAGAAGTCAGCATAGTGTGAAAAGGCAAGCGATGGATGAAACATCCAGACATATTAGGAAATAATACTTCTGTTATTAAAGTTCTTAATTAGAGTAGAAAGTTTTAGAATAAATTTTATGTCTTTCAAATGATATAGATTGAAGTAAAAGTTATTTACTTTAATAAGATTATAATGATTATCCTTATACTGTCTCATAGTGTAAATGTGTTATCAGAACATGAAAATGCCTTATAGTTAAAGAGCTTTAAAACTTTACTGTTGTTAGAATTTAGATAATAAATAAACACACATAACCAAATTTATATTGATTTGTAAAGTTTTTGTTAAACGTACCCGATGATGCATATTCACCAGGATGGACCCAACTACCTATGATTATAACAATTATAAGTTAATTACACACACGTATTATGAGTATAAAATTTGAAAATTTATATGCGTTTTTACCTGTAATATCTGCACCTTCATCCATTTCACCTAATGCATCTGCATCTTGGAAACTAAGTTCCTGATACAATGTATTCCCGCTTCTCTGTTCTCTTTCAGTTTTACTTCTACCACCACTTGGTGTTGTAACTAATTTCTCCATTCCACTTGGTGTTGTTGGTGTTATCAGTGGTGGTGGTAATTCAGTCTCAGGACTTTCATCTATAATTAAACGATAACAAAAAACGTGTATGTGTGTAGAATAAAAGTAAAATGATATATTTCGAATATTATGATAACGTACGTCTGGAAATTGCAGTAGTCTTATTTTCTTGTTCAGGCTGATCTGTTAATTGACTTTTATCAGAAGTTTCTATTGCAGCTTCGCTACTACTATCCAACATTTCAGTTCTTAAATTTGCAGCATTTGGTGGACTTTCATCTTGAGGTTCTTCTGCATTCATACTTGCTTCTAAACTTTGAAATCCATAACTTAAAGGACCAGAACTTCTTGACATATGGGCTAAACCAAGAGAAGGTAATCTTGATGGACCACGACCACCGGTTGCATTTTCTAATCTTTCCGTACTACCAACCAACATTTTTGTTCTTTCCATATAATCTACATGTGTCTTAAATAATTCTGTATATCTGTCATGTAGGCGGGCATATTCACGTTTTAACTCTGTTTCCTTTTCTTCGAGACGTACAACTAAAGCAAAAATAAAATATTATTAAAGAATAAGTGTATAAAGATTGATTAATAAAAGGACAAAACATATTGTTGTTTACTACAGGATATAAAAAAGAAATTCTCGTAGAAATAAAATATAATATAATGTAAAATAAAATTAACTATCAACTACTTTATTAACAATGATAATAAATTACTTACAGTAATAAATGAAGAAATAAAAAGAGTACTTTAGAAATAACATAATAGAATGAAAATCAAGCAATGTAATTAAAAGGTTATACATAAGAACACATGCTATAAAATATTTATCAGTTGATCCAAATACTATGAGATCTATAATTCATTGTAAAACCACATATATGATACAATAAAAAAACAAAAAAAAAATTATTCTACTCTACTGTGGAAAGATGTGCTAAGAGGGGATGTACTGGAAGAACCATTGGCAATTGTACCGTGGTCTTGCGAATTTTTTGTTTTCAGCTCCAGCATTCTTACAATTGACTCTAAACTGTCAATTTTTGATAATAATTCTTTCCTTTCATCTTCTGCAACATCCTCCAGCTCGAGCAATTTCTGACGAACGATAAAGAATTTTTCATTTTTTAAATAACAATCGCATATGTTTTGTAATGAAAATAATAGTATTCCTAAAGAACAAGAAATAAAAATAACTAGAAAACAGTTATACCTGATCAGATGTTTTCCTCAGTTGTTTCTCTCTCTCATATTGTGTAACTAGCTGTTCATTATCTTCTCTTAATAATTCTAATTCAACTTCGCGCTCTTGATTTTCCGTATAAGATACATCTAAACATTCTAAAACATTGACTAGCAAAGGCATTAGGTCTTTAACAACATCTTCGTCATATCTTGCAATCATCCTTTCAAATTCTTGATAAATACTGCCTGCCAAGGACTGTACTTTTTCAGACATGACAACATGACTGTCTTCGTGCGTACCATATACTGTTTCTTGATCCATCTTTATTGTGTTATATAAAATCTATGAAAGAAAAAAAAAAGAAATGTATTCTTTTAATTTGTTATATTCTTAACAAACATATCATATTTTTATTTTCTACAACCATATTAATGGTTATAAATATTGACAAATAATAAGATCATTAACGTTTCATTGATATCAGGCAAAAATTGCAAGGAAAAGAAAATGAAAAAAAAAAAAATGAAAAAAAATTAATCTATTTACCTAAAATCTAGGCAAGTATACCTATTATCGTGATAATAAAATATATAAATATAATCGTTGTATTATTCTGCTCTGCATTTTGTACGTGTATCGAGTTCTCATCGGAGGTCTGCTAAAAAACATGTAAATGATACGATTTGTTAAATAAATAAATAATGATCGTATTTAATTAAAAAAAAAAAAGAAAGGAATAAAAATATTAGATGCAGAACGCGCTCCTCGGCACTCCTAGAATCGAATATTTTAAAAGAAAGTTTACATCTGTGATCGTGGTAAACGTCATAGACGATTTATAACCTTTCTCGTAGACGCACCTGACGTTTCCGATGAATGAAATGATCGTTGAAGTAAAATTAAATCAGATCACCACGAAGTACAATGCGAAGTCATTGGATCCTTTGATACATTGCCCATTGCGTTAACATTTATTTGATATATGTCATTCGAGAGATAACCCCTACGAAAGAAATAGTTATGCGTCTTGCCCCACGAAGTCGCTCGATTCGTGTGAATTGTTTTATGACGTTTCGCAATTACCGTGCTGGCAATAACTTTTTATTTGCGACTTTAGTTTCACTCGTTCTTCTAGAAAAGCGAATATTTTATTCGACGCGATACGTGTTAAAACGATAAAAGCGAAGAAAAAATTTATTCGTGTATTAAGTAACGTCATGGACGCGGGATTTACCGAGTTCTTTTTCTCGTTGTCAATTCCTTTGACGTTGGTCGTCCTCAATCACGAATATTCGCCATTTTTTTTTCGTTCTTTTCCACCACAACCGAATTCTACTATATACGACTGTTCCTCAATGTGTTCACAAATAGATCCTAAAATTGCACTCGGTCAAATGCAAGCAAATATGTGACCTCGTCCGTTAGATGGCTTTGGCATCGTTCCATTGTCGCGAAAAAAAATGATTTCTTATTTCAGAAAAAAAAGCGATAAAAATATACCGAGGATCTATGAAATACAATCTCATACGACTTCTGTTCTTTTTTCTTCTTACTTTTTTATTTTCTTATTATTAATTCATTCTTATAATTTGATATGCAGGTTATGTATATAAATGTATTATATACATTTGTCGCACTGCTGTTTTATCTATACTGCTGTAACATCGTCGGGATAGTATACGAAGGAGAAATAGAATCAATGAAATAAACCTTAGGGCTGATCCAAATTATATTTCTGGATATTGAAGATATTTCGTTTTTCTCTCTTTCTCTTTGTAAAACTATAGTTTCTGTAGGTTCTAGAACTATAGTCGAAAGAATAAAGGGACAATATCTATAGTTTGAATTAATTTTAACATGGCCCGCGCATCGTGATATTGTACGCTATTGGTGCTTCGTCTTAACTTTTAACCAATTAGCGCTGATCGTTATATACCACCAATTGCGCGGGGATAGTATTACATACATTATAGCAAATCTTACTGCATATATATATGTATATCGCTGCATGGACACAGTAAATGGTCGACATGTTTCATCGGCGAGGCGGTCATCGTGTAACTTTAACAAATAATAATTGTACCGCAATTCGAAATTATTCCGAATATAACTATGGATTGGTACTTAGTGCTATGCCTCTTAAAGATGATGAGATGTTCGAAGTCCGTATTGATAAAAAGGTATGACCGCATACTATTGTTGTTTGCAAATCAATTTTTGGTATACTATTCAGGATCTGGATCTGTCAAATGTCGCGCGTGTTTATGTTTTCTATTTTGCTAGTGTTATCTTTTCGCAAACAAGTTATGTGAGTGTTGGAAATAGTAGTCGAAATTTTATTGTAGATATTGATAGATTTTTTTCATGAAATATTGAAAAAATTTGTTTAATGACAGATGATATCATGGAGCGGTAGTATAGAGATTGGAGTGACAGAATGTGATCCTGAAACCGTGGAATTACCTGCTTGTGCTACCAATCTTCGCCATGGATCTTGGATTATGACTAGCTCTGGCATAGTGCACGATGGTGAACGAATAGTAGAGTTATATGGTACAGATCTTAGTAGTCTGGATGTGGGAAGTACTTTGGGTGTAATGAGAACCTCTAATGTATGTTCCTTTCTATTTAATGCTTCTGGGCATGCAAGGCATGTATTGTTATTTATTTCTTTTTTTAATTACATTTTTTTAATTACAGCACGAGCTTGTATTTTACATTAATGGGGTTTCTCAAGGCATTGCGGTAACCAACATTCCAGAGCGTTTATTTGCAGTTATAGACATGTATGGAGATTGTGTTCAAGTTACCATTACTCATCCAAGACTTTTACCTATTAGTAATGAAGTGAAGGATGAGGTTGAAATTAATAATGATTATCCTCTCGGTGGATCATCCAATTCATCTACAACTAATCTAGTCGCTAACTTGAATGTTAATTTAAATGTTAATGTAAATGT
The DNA here is from genome assembly GCF_905475345.1 of Vespula vulgaris. NCBI lineage: Eukaryota > Metazoa > Arthropoda > Insecta > Hymenoptera > Vespidae > Vespula > Vespula vulgaris. The sequence goes on from NC_066592.1 coordinate 5,681,719, forward strand.
TAGTTTACCGAAAAATCCAAGCCCTGCTGCTATTAGAGAAGATCGTTTAAGGTTCCACGAAAGAGTGGGTGCGCTTGTGAAATTGTCTAATAATGCAAGAACAGCTGAGAGGCGGAGACCGATTGATGAATTTAATAATGGCGTTGTTATGACACACAGGCCGTTACGAGATAATGAACTTTTTGAGGTAGGCTTATAAAAACATGATATTTAAAAAAAAGGAAATATTGATGAAATAACAAGTAATGAACGTTTGATCATAGATACGTATAGATAGACTTGTTTACAAATGGTCTGGTAGTATAGAAGTGGGGGTTACAACTCATAGTCCTACTGCATTAGAATTTCCAGCAACAATGACCAATATGAGATCTGGTACAACAATGATGTCTGGGTGTGGTATTTTAACTAATGGAAAAGGCACTCAACGTGAATATGGAGAATTCAATTTAGATGAGCTTAGAGTAAGTTTTAGAGTAGTTTGAACTTAACAAGTATCTTTTCTACAAGACATTACTATATTCGTTTCTTTAGGAAGGAGACAGGGTAGGGATGATAAGAAAAAGTAATGGAAATCTCCACTATTTAATTAATGGGCTTGATCAAGGAGTCGCTGCCAAAGTACCAGCAGGTGTATGGGGTGTCATTGACCTTTATGGAATGACTGTAAAGGTGACCATTGTTGATCGCGATGAAAGGGAAGAACAGAACTTAGTCACGCGACGAAACACTTTGCAGTTACAAGGATTGAACGGTAAGGACAGTAGTGTCCTTGTTTTATGGTTTATGTAATATCCTTAATTGGTTCTCCTACCACCATAGTTTTGATGGGATACATATAAACGTGCATTCATTTATCAACGAGGAAGACAATTTATACATTCCTTTGTAGAACCAGAAGAAGAACCACCAGATAGACTCATGTTTCATTCTTGTTGTGGAACACATGCTGAAGTAATTAATAACGGACGTACAGCACACAGGCCTAAGTAATTAATTCATGAGTTTATTTCTTTCGTTGAAAGAACTGGAGAACTCTTTTATAATTATCTTCTTTGTAGTGCCATAGATGACTTCAATAATGGAGTAGTATTAACCTCACGACCGTTAAAACCAAATGAGTTATTTGAAGTGAAATTAGATAAAATCGTGTCTAAATGGGCAGGTTCCATCGAAATAGGTGTAACAACACATTCACCAACAGAATTGGAATTTCCTTATACAATGACTAATGTTAGGTATATGTATGAGAGTTTACAAATAATATTATGGCTATTTGACAAGTTTATTATATTCATTTATATATGTGAATGTCAAGATTACCACGTGTCTTATTACTTGAAATTACTCATGTTTATTATAGATCAGGTACTTGGATGATGACAGGAAATGGAGTGATGCACAATGGAACAACTATGATAGACCAATATGGACAAAATTTAGATCGATTACAAGTTGGCGATCGTGTAGGAGTTATGAGAAAAGATAATGCTACATTGCATTTTTATGTAAATGGCGCGGATCAAGGTGCTGCTGCAATGAGTGTACCAGAAAGAGTTTATGGTGTCATAGATTTATATGGTCAGGCTGCACAAGCAACTATAGTGGATACTGCAGATTTCTATAGTCCTACCACAAATAATTCTAGTTTCAGTAATACAACTTTGTACAGGTTTGTTATTTTGTATAAGCACAAATTCAACACTTATTTCTGATAAGTAAGTACATGGTATAAAAAGAGAATATATAATCAATATATTACTTTTATTTTTATTTTAATAGTGATTTGAGATTTCACTATGTACATGGAAAAAATGCACGTATCACAAATAATGGTTTAACAGCATCCAGACCAAGAGCATTAGGTGAATTCAATGAAGCTATAGTTATTGCAAATCGGGCTTTACGCGATGGTGAAATGTTTGAAGTAACCATTGATAAAATGGTAGATAGGTGGTCTGGAGCTATTGAAGCAGGTAATCTTTGTAGTAATGTAGAAGCTTTCGATTGTTCATTTTATAAATTTAAATTTGAGTATCATAAAAGTGTAGCTGCCTTCCTTGTATTAATATTAGGAAAATCTCCCAGGGGTTACACTTATCAGACCAGATGAACTGGAATTTCCATCTACGATGACGGATATCGATCATGATACTTGGATGCTTTCTGGTTCCGCTGTAATACGAGACGGCATTACATTGCGTAACAATTATGCATGTGATTTAGATAAATTAGTGGAAGGAAATCGTATTGGTATGATGCGATCTGCAGACACAAGTTTACATTATTATTTAGATGGTGTAGATCAAGGTCCAGCATGTACAGGCTTACCCTTACACGTTTATCCTGTGATAAATTTATATGGTCAATGTGCACAGGTATAATACTGAAATGAGTCATATATAAAAATTATCTAAATGAACGAAACAAAAAAAAAAAAGAAAAAAAAATTTATATTTTTCCTTAGGTTACAATTGTACTGCCAGAACGTAGAGATCCATTAACACAGCAATACATTCCCTCAGAAAACAGTACCAGTCAACAACCTACATCTGTAATCCAACCACAAGCTCAAACAGAAGTTTTGCATAAATTTCACGCGTCCGTTGGCTCAAATATTCAATTAAATAACGAAAAGACAGTAGCGACAAGACGTAGAGAACATACCAATGCTGTATTATTAAGCGAAACTCCATTAGACAATAATGAAATATTTGAAATTGCCATTCAAGAAACTGCCTCTGAATGGAGCGGTTGTTTAAAAATAGGAGTTATAAGCAACGAATCTGGTAATTGGTTGAAACCTACCAATCGTGTACCTGATATAACTTCTATTCCAACAAATGCTTGGTACTTAACAGGCAAGTATAGAATCTATAATGTGAATTATCTCAACAAGTCTTTTTTTTTTTTTTTTTTTTTTTTTTTCTTATAAATAAAGCATCAAACATATTTAATACGTACGATCGATTGCACGTATTTAGGAAATGAAATAAGACATTCGGGATATGTTCTTTGTCCAAATTATTGCCCAAGCTTGGAATGGCTTTGTGTTGGTGATAAAATTGGAATGAAACGAACGCATGATGGCAATTTGAAGTTTTATATAAATGGAGAGGATATGGGTATAGCAGCATCTAATGTGCCTGAGATGGTATATGCAATTATTGAACTTTTTGGGAGTACTGTTGCAATAAATATTACAAGTAGCAAACATCAAAATACGGCAATATCTCCCAATGCAAGTTTGAGATTACAAGATTCGTTGGAATTATTGTTAGATCCTATGCCACCTGTTATAAAAAAGTAAGTTATATTCGATAATTATGGAATGATATATATATATATTTTTTTAATTTATAGTGATGCAGGAATGGATACATCGATCGATATATCCGAAGGAAAATTAGCTAATGATACTACACTTACACCAACACAACCAGTAAATCACTTAAGTGGGGAAACAAATTGGAATTATGAATTTCATGAAAATCATGGTAGGAATATTGAACTGGATAGAAAAGTAATAGCCAGAAGAGTTGCAAGTTATAATCAAGGTATAAAATCGACGAATACTAGGAAGTGGAAGATAATCAACAGATTATTTATCATTCGTACAACAATATTTTACAGGTGTGGTAATGTCTAGTCGTCCATTAATAAAAGGTAAATTATTTCAAATAAAAATTGAGAAATTGAACGAGCGATGGGTATCCAATATGCTTTGTGGTGTTACTTGCGTTGCACCAGAGAAAGCTAATTTCCCATTAACAGCGCTTGGTTTTAAAAAGCACTCGTGGATCATTTGTAGTGATTGGATATTTCATAATGGCATGAGGGTAATTATCTCTTAAAGTATTTAACAATATTAAAAATATTTTTCACTCCATAATTTTGTGTTGTTTATAAAAAAAATTCTCCAATTGAATTAGGTCAAAACGAAATATGGCTCTGCGTTAGAAAACTTACAGTGCAATGCTACAGTAGGTTTATTAATCGATGAAGACTGCAGACTTCATTTATATATTAATGGTGTAGATCAAGGAGTGGCAGCAACAGATGTGTCTCCATACGTATATGCTGTGGTTGATTTGTATGGTCAATGCGAGCAAGTTTCAATAGCAGGAACAGATCAATTATATTCGAATTCTGTTGTTGTTGATAATAGTACAATTGCATCTGCTACCGAATGTATTAGAACAGAATTGGATGACGTAGAAAATTCTCGAGAGAAAGCCGATTTGGAATGTCATGAAAAAGAAAATGCAATTCCAGCTACATCGTCGGATCTTTCGTTATCGACTTCTCCGAGCATACCAAGCCAATGTAGTTCTCATACGAAAGATGGAAATTATTCAGCAGTATCCTATAGTAACGATGATACGAATCTGGTAAACAATATTCCAGAAAATAAAGCGACGTCGAGTGTTCCCGACTCGAATAATTTAGATTCTGGCTCGGACGTAGGTAACGAAGGAAAAAGCACTAAGACTAAAAGTTACACAGAAGATACAAGTCAAACAAATGATAACAACACTTTGCAAAATAATCAGTCGGAAAATAATTCTAACGAAACGAATATACATACGGAACATCGAGCGATCGCAAACGTTTTAAATATTAGAAATGAATGTACAAATGTAGAAATAAATAATGCAACAAATATTAATATTAAGAATGGCACGACTACTAGCGCTACAAATATTACTAATTTGAATTCTGCTATTAATTCAAACAACGCTAATAATGCAATCAACGAAAGTATAGCATCCAATAGTCAACTTGTTAGTATAACTACGAGTCAGAATAATGTACCCGTTAATATTTTGAGTATGTCACAAATTGGTTCGTTTTCTTGCCAAAATCTTGCACCAAGCGTATTGGATAATTCATCAACGGAAATATCAAATAATACTTCCTCCAGCTTTCATGAATTACACTCTAATATTAATTGGGATAATGTTACTTTAACGAATGATAATTGTAATAATGGCGTGGTATCTTCAAATCAGCACAACATGACAAATAATCACACAATACCATCAATACAAAATATTTCACTACCATGTACTCCTGGAAGTATTTCATCGGTCACAAAGAAATGCGAATATTTAAAAGCATGTATGAGGCTTAAAAAATCACTCGTATTGCCGGATGAATTTTTTTCACTGGACGATGCATTGTGTTACTGCAGTGCTTGTTATAAGGCAGAAGGAGATAATACTATTTGTAAAAAGGGTGAACCTCCGGCAGAATTCGCGTTGCCTGTAGGCTGGGCAAGATTTCCTTTGAGACAAAGTATCAACGCAAATCAAATCCCACAAAGTACTACAGATAAATGGCACGTTTCTTTCTATGGGATACGCTTAGATGCCATAAGGTTTGCAATCAGAATTTACTAATATTACACACACATATATATATATATAGTTTCTATAAAAAATATATTTTCTTCAGATTAATTCTCGACAGAGGTGAACTTATGACAAAGGAACAATTAGATGCGAGTAATTTAATATGTACGAAGAACGAAGTCCAAAATCCTCAAGTAATATTTTCACCGAATATAAATTACGCGGCGTCGGAAGAATTCGTTAAAAAATATCCGTAAGTAGATGAGTAATATTAAAGAATGAAAGAGGTGGAAATAACAAATTAAAATGATTGATTATATCGTATAGATACATCGATCATCAATCAAATAAAAAACTTAATGCATCAACTGCATTCCAATTGTTGGTAAGACCTGGTTCATACACGATAGGACCAAGTGGAAAGGATGATATTGAATCTCAATTTGAATCTAGTAAATGGGCTACCAAAGAAGCTGGTGCTACAGTAATCGTGGCTTTGCTGATACATCTGGATGGATTTTAATTTTTCTTTCGAAAGTACGTCGATTTTATTAATTCTCCTTGAATACGCGAAGAGCATTTTTATTTTCAGTTATGAACTCTGTCGGTGTAAATAAATACCGTCGTGATACAGCAGTGGTAAGAATTAAAGATCAATATTCGATTCCGTCGAAGTTACGACATGCATTTGTGTTGTGACACTAATATATTGTAAACTGCAATCGATTTGTCTCGTATGAAAAGATATATCTTAAGGTTTCGATTATTTTAATATTAAGTTATTATAAAAGTTAAAAGGAAGGAAGTATCTTCGCGTGCTCTATGAATACACATGTATCACATTTAGAAATCATTTCTTTCGGCGTCAACGTAACTGGTGGCCTAGGTTTGAAGTTTATATGAACGTGAATCATATGGATATACTTGCACAATAATAAGTTCCCTATATATGTCCAAAGGGACATAGTATATTTGACTTCTGTGCTTCGCGCCTAATAAACACCAAATCTTAATGATTGCGTTATTAGATACACAATACATTTCTCAAAATGCACTATTCTGCAGCATTGATGAAGTTTCGTGTAATATGCACGTTATATAATAGAAATAAAAAGGACAATGGCAATTCTCATTACAATATATCGAATGATTTATTTGAAACGATATATATATATTTTTTTTTATCTACTCGTAAGAAAACAAAAAAAAAACAAAAAAGAGAGAGAAAGTAATTTATTCCAAATGTACTTTTTTATTGCAGTTTTTTATTACGACGAAAATATTCCTACTAATCACGAATCGATACGAAACATTTACAACGTTTTTTTCTCCACTTCGTTTAGAAATATTTGATTTAACAATTGAAACATTTGTCTAATTACTCTTTTTTCTTTTTTTTTCCTTTTAATGGCAATCATTAAATTACTCTACTTTGTGATTAAATAAGAATAAAAATAGAATACGAATGTTCACAGTGAGAACAATTAGGATTAGCATTTACATTTAGAGCATCGTTCAAATTTTGTCAATAAAATTCTATAGATCGTCATTTGTATTAAAAATGAAAAACTCATTAATGCGTTACAACGTAAATTATATTTCTTCTTCTAAAAGTCACCAGGTATTTATATGTATGCATTCATTGATTAGTATATGAGATCAACTAAATTATTAAACTAAATTATAAGAAATGTAGTTTCTTGGTATAAACATAAATACCTATTGTATCGAACGATCCCTCTATAAATTGTTTTATCGTGACAACAACTGGAAATAATCATTATTGTATGACTTTTAAATATGTACAGTTATCAAACAATTTCAAATCGTAATGCATATTTTCGAATGTCTTTGTAATTTCTTTTTTAATCATCGTATTTATTTTCTTTTTTCTTTTTTGTTGTTTTTGTTTCTCATAAGCATTTTATAAGGAATGATTATTTATTGTAAACATTTTATACCCAAACTCGAACATTTTGATCCCAAGAGCAACTGGCTACTGCCATACCATTATTAGTAACACTTAGCGATGTTACTCTATTCTCATGACCCGATAGAATACCTTTAAAATATAAAAGAAAGATATATAAATTAGACGTATTAAACAAATTTTTCTCGATGATATAAATGGCAATTTTTTTTTCTCGCGCATGAATATATAAATTGAAAAAAAAAGAAGAATAAAACAATATATGTGTATACGTATATATCGTTTACCATTATGTTGATTCTTCAACGTATCCCATATGTGAATAGAATTATCGTCGCTTCCACAAAATATAAATCTACCACTGAGCGATAATCCGCAGGATGTAAATCCTGGATTCGAGTTTGGTGGTTTGAACGTTGCTAATTGCTGATCGGATCTGAAGTCCCACAGTCTAGCTGTCTTATCTTCCGAGGCTGTTACGAAACCTTGTCCCGAAGGATGATACTATGAAGATAAGTGAAGAAATTTGATGCATTGATACATAACAGTCATAATAGAAAAGATAATGAGATAGATTCGCAGGATGAAATAAGTTTTAAATTATAAAGTTTAATATTTTTGGAATCTCTGGTAACTAATAAACTCTACTTACGCAAACGGAATTGACATCGGCTTCGTGTCCGAAGAACGTCTGTTTGGCAGTTTCTTCTCGTAAATCCCAAAGTTTGCAAGTTTTGTCAACGGAACCAGTTACGTAGGTGTTACCATCAGGCGAAAGACTTATGCTTACAACGTCTCCCGCGTGTGCACAAAAATCTGTAGTTTTTTTATTCGCCTCGAGATCCCATATACAACTGAAAGTGCAACGATGAATGAAATTTTATCGTTTGATTAAAAAAAAATAAAAGAAAGAAAGAAAGAAAGAAAGAAAAATCGTAGACATAGATAGATATAACATACATTTTCATATCACCGGAACCAGTAATAATTCTTTTGTCCTCGAGGAATCTACAAGATGAGAGAAATCCTTCATAACCGAGTAACTCTCGGGTGATTTTAGCAGAGCCAGTGGCATCGCGATTATTAACGTCGTAAATGGTACACATATTATCCATTCCACCGCAGGCAACAAAATTACCGGAAGGTGCAAATGCCACTGACATTACCCAAGCTGAACGTAATGGTATTACTTGGACTTTGTTTCCGGTCCAGGAATCCCAAATTATTAATTTTCCATCCAACGATCCTGTTACGCAGTGTCTGAGATAGAATAATTATGAATGAGATAATTAAAAAGATGATGGATAGAATAACGTTCTACTTCGTGCAATTATTTCGACTATCATAGATTTAATATCAATAATGAAATATAATCTACTTTCTAATAACAGACCTGCTGTCGCCGCTGAAATGTACCGAGTTCACCTTATTTATATGCCCTTTCAATAACTTCTTCGTAGATAATTTTACTTTTGGAGCATCCGCTACGCTACCGCATGCTTCCTCTAATGTAGTGTCCTGCTGCTTTTTCTGATCCTCCTGTAACGCATTATTAAGTTGTATGACGGTGCATCGAAATTAAAAGAATAAATAAATAAATAAATAAATAAATAAATAAATAAATAAATAATAAAGTGGAACAAATGCGAAAGAATTCGAATCGGTAATAAACCTTGCACTTGTTGATGAGATCCTCCAATTCTTTTTTCAAGGCCGCTGTTTCTGGATCGTCCTTTCCCATTTTTTCTTATTAATTGTAATAATAATATCGAATTGTCAAAGGAGTCGTAGACTCGAGGATGATAAAAATAAAAAGTATTCAGCTAGAAAGCAAAGTCTTGTCGAAGACGAAGAACTGCACGGTGAACAATACGAACTGATTTCCGTCGAAACGAAAAAGAAGCCACAGAGGTAGCTAGCCTGCTGCCCTAGTAATCGTATTAAAACCGATGGTTAATCTTATTTGTTGAGCATTAGATTGGCTCATACACATAACTTAATTACCCATATGTACAGTAACCCCTATTACAATATCTATAGGTTTTTATAAAGGTCTATATTAGTTTTATTCAAATGACTAATTGGATAAGTATCTTTAATTAAAGATATTAATGTTTAGATTTAAAATGAAACGAAAAAATTATATCAATTCTTTCATCAATACGAATTAATTTAATCGAAATTAATTCAATTCGTTATCGTTTTAATCATTCATGAATAAAATATGCATATCTAAAATGAATTATTATCTAAACATTAAAATATGTAAAGATAGCAATACCGACGTCATCATTATTAAAAGTATTGATTTATTGAATCTTTTTCCTTGACTTTCTTACGTAACTCGCGAAAACATTATGCATTTATTTTTTATCATTACGAGATTCGATTTTCAATGCACGACAATTTCATTGAGTTGATCAATAAAGTAGATATCTGTATTTATCGACTGATACGATCGATAGGACAATTATCGATATTATAGATTCTGACTTTATCGAGCAAGTCGATGGAATGTTAATGAAATTACGTAAGTTCTATATATAACCACAAACTATGTATGCCAACTTATTTCGTTGCAAAAGTTATTCTACAAAGAGCTATCCAACCCAATACATGAATTTACGTTTCATTAATCTACATTTTGGAAAACTTTTAAATCTCTAATTCGTTACTTCGTTCGTTCGTTCGATTGGTCGCCTTCTTCTTAACGTAAGAGTCGACATTCGAGTTTTTCGATTGGTCGCATTCTGAAATAACGCGTCCATCTTTTCAATAACCATTTATATACCATCGTAAAAAAGACGGTTTTTATTACATAATAATAGCCAAAACCAGTAAGGTTTTGTTTGGAAAAGCATTTGAAGGCATTTGCATTAAGTAAACATATAAGATCGCTCGTAACAAAGTCGATTTCCGTAAAGAACGAACGTAGGAAATGGCGTTGAGATCGATCTGCCGGCTGTCAATTGATTCGACTTTCAGCCATACGAGCCATTTGCGAGCCACCGCCCGCCCGAGTCGACCGTCCTTCCTTACGTTCGTGCGAGATTTTGCTAAAGTCGCCAAGAAAATGAGTTTACCGCGGGTTTTCTTTGATGTCATCGCTGATGACAAACCTATGGGTCGCATCGTTATGGAGGTAATGAAAAATGAGCATTTCTTTTATCCGATTCTATACAAGTTTCGCGGAACTTCCTCGAAAATTCCGGCATGGTTGGCCATCTTGCTTCTACTCGTAAGCCGGCTGTAATAAACGTTATTTCCGTTTATTAATTATCGTTAAATCTTCTTCCATTATAGTTAATCGTAACTTCTAATCGATTATTTATTTATTTGCACTTCGAACGGAACTTATGGAAGTTTTTTTTTATTTGGTGCATAATTATTCTAGTGTTTTCGTAACTTCGTGTCCTCGACCCTGACTTCCTCGTGCTTCATCGTTCCAGTAAAATTTTCCACTCGCCGATTCGATCATAGCGTGTTTCTCATGCCGCGTAAGAATCATTTCCGCATTTGTATAATTGTTCGCCGAGGTGAAAAAAAAAACACAGGTAGAGAGGATTCTTCGAGCGTGGTTTTTCTTTTTCTCTTTTTTCTTTTTCTCTTTTTTTCGTTTTCTCTTTTTTCACTTTTTTTTTCTTTTCTTTTCACGGTTATCTGATAAGAGCGAGAGTTCAAATAACTATGATATAACTGTGACTTGTAAATTTAATGTCATAATTAAATCCTCGATTAACTTTATGCTAATATCCGTGGAAATTTTCTTAAATTTTCAAAAAAACTTGTCTAGGCGTTTATTTTTACATCGTTATTATAACAAATACTGCTGATTTATATTATATTAAGTAAAGGATAACAAAATTTCTTTATTCTCTAACTAGATGGAAAATTGTAAAGAATAATTTTTTATTCGATATTTTTTTTTTTTTAGCTGAGGTCAGATATTGTCCCTAAAACGGCAGAAAATTTCAGAGCTCTCTGCACGGGAGAGAAAGGTTTTGGTTACAAAAATAGCAGCTTCCACAGAGTGATCCCTAATTTCATGTGCCAAGGTGGTGACTTTACTAACCATAATGGCACTGGTGGTAAATCGATTTATGGGACAAGATTCGAAGATGAAAACTTTGTTTTGAAACACACGGAACCCGGCCTTTTGTCTATGGCAAATGCTGGACCCAATACTAACGGTAGTCAGTTTTTCATTACGAGTGGAAAGACCAGTTGGCTCGATGGCAGGCACGTCGTGTTTGGAAAAGTTATAGAGGGAATGGATATTGTTAAGAAGGTAGATAATGCTTATATATGAATATATTTTAGATAAGTATATAGCACTTACCAAGTTTTCTTTTAGATGGAAGCTATGGGTTCGCAGAGTGGACAGACCACCAAAAAGCTCGTGATACAGGAATGTGGACAACTGTAGATCGTTTGACTAGCTACTGTAATGACTACATTTTTATTTAGCTGTTGCAAATCTTAACGTCTTTATTATCCTAATACTATTTTTTGTCTAAATGTCACCTTTATTTCCAATGCCAGTGCATTAACCTCCTATCAATGAAAACATGGCTTGCAAGTAAGAAGGTTTTGCGTCCGTTTAATAACTTCTGCTATTATCCACACATTGGGTGACGACATACGAGCCATTTGCAGAAATTCAATAATATAGAATAATACATTTCTGGTTCTATTTCTGCATTTATTTGTACGAACATGTTTGACCTGTATTTTTATAAATAATACGTCACATTAAACTATGTCAAATCCACATTCTTCCGTAAAATGTTGACCTATGCATGATGTATTAAAAGCAAAGTGTTCATCTCGTGCGTTTACAGTAATTTCATTCTATGTGGTTTATTTCTGGTAATTATTAGAAATTAGATGCTTACTATCTTCGAATAGAAATTTAGTAAATATTTGGGAAGTATAATGTATTTTAATGATGCATTCATCTACAGTGTCGATCTGTCGTATTAAATTTTCTATTGTGCTTTTGCATTTGAGTACATAGACACGTGTTTATATTTTTCAGTATACACGTCGTTTTTATACCTATAAATCATTCCTTTATATGAGGTGTATTATAATCGATATTTACTTGACTGTTAGAAAACTGTAACGCAGGCAATAAAGTGTGAGTTATCTGGAATTTCTTGTAGAGCACCAGCGTCGAAAAATGTAGATGCAACAGTTTGAATAGTTCCGATTTCTGTAAAATAAAATTGTTCTCAGAAATCTATGAGATGTACATCATTTGATTTGATCTTTGACCACGATACACGATCCACGAATTATACGATAATTATTTTTGTTAATGCGATATATCGAAGGAAAAAGTATATATATATATACATATATATACACATATATATTTTTTATATACATATAGATGAGACAAGAATTTTATTATCCAGATTTATAATTCAATAATCTCATTGCAATTACTCCCAACACTGATACAGAGAAAGTAACATGTTTTTGGTATCATAATATATAAGTTACATCTATCTATATTTACATTTGTCCGTGATAATAAGTCTTCAACTTTTTTTTTCTTTTTTAATAAGATAATCCGATCTATTAGCTGAAAATACTTTTAGATAATTATATCCATGATTTTGTAACTTTTATTTGATCGGTTTTAATTGGATATTTAATCTTTTTATTTTTATATGGGGTGATCTATAACTATATATTTTCTTAGGGTATGACATTAAACACTGGTAATCTTGATAATTCGGTAATCTAATTGTCTCTGTGTGTTGTGTCTCTGTGTACGTACATATATACGTACATACATATGTGTGTGTGTGTGTGTGTGGTATGTATAAGACGCAACTCAAATTTGCGCGATATTAAAAGTATATGTATCATGACATTTTTTTGCTTATTTTTTATAAATAGGTATATAATATATTACAATCAATTCATAAACCTTCGGCCCGCAAAGGTGAACGTATATTATATATGTATATATATTATTCAACGCAGTCATCATCGTTATACACTTTAATGAGTTCATACTCCGATTGAGACTTGTATCTCTGCTTAGACTAGTATGATTATTAATGCACCATTTGTTCTCGTTCAACGCAAAATAGTACTTAATAGTACTGAATACCTCCATTATAATTCACTCCAACGACAAACGATTTATTAATATTAAAGCAAACTACGTGTATGCGCTTATATTATATTTTGTAGTTTTTGTCTATATTGATTTTGATTTAATACAAATTAAGTAATCAAAATTAATAATCTTTCAACGTGATAAGATTAAAACGAAGTCGTATGATTGTTAAGTCTTTTGCTCTTTTTCTGTTTCTTTTTTTTTTATCGACAGAACGATGATATTCCAGCTTCCTTTTTATTTATTTATTTATTTTTATTTTAAACGAATAAGAATAAAATTATTCGAATAGAAATATCGATGGGAATTAATCGGTACGAGGTGCAATTTTCTAGTCTTCTTTTCGAACGTTTTGCAAAGGAAGCCGTCTAATATGTGATTTCTGCACATTTAAAGTCTTACATGTAAACATTGGTAGGTGGAACGATCACATGCACTTTTTAGATGTTGACTTTTACTCTTTAGTAAATATTTAATCTCTCTTTGGTATAGGTATATAAGATCGGAGAGGATCGATCAAATAATATTTCTATTTTGATATAATAGATATATAAGATTTCATAGACTCAATCGAGACTAACGAGACAAATTTACAAGGAGTCCACAGATTGTCGATTATTATCCGATGCGACTAGACATACATTTTTCTAAATTTGAAAACGTAAGCCCTTTTTTTCCTACGACTAATCTCATTCTAACAAGAATATATATATATATATATATATATATATATATATATACATATATATTTTTATATATATACTTTTTATATGTATATATATACATATAAAATTAATTAAAAAACGCAATAATAATTCTCCGTTTCTTAAGAAACTATACGATTTCGATCTAACAGACGTTCTCTATCATCACTATGTTCTATTGTCCGATAAAATGTACAACGAGAGCGAAAAGGGAATCATTTTCGAATAAAGGAGGAAAAGGATTAACGCGAATTACGATACAAGGAACGAATAGACCGTTACGTGCAAACTACTTTACGAAGAGATCTTTAAGAGATGAGCAGATCGATGGCTCGCAAGATTCAGTCTGTTCTTGTTCCTTATTTCCACCAGAGGAAAACCAAGCTGTCATTTTTCCGGGTCTCGATTTGTTAGGCGAAACCGATGGTTTTCCAGTCGACGAAGAAGCGGATTCCGTGTCGTTCCCTCTCTGGGCAGTTAGAATTTTCTCGATCGCACTGCCTAGAACCTGCTCGATCGAAGGTAAATTAACGAATGGGATTATAAATTCGAGCACATAGAGAAATAAATAAAAAATATAAATATTTTTGTAGAGTCTCACTTGTGCGTCAACCTTTGTACCGCTGGTATCATCCCAAACGACCTTGTGCCTTGTCTCGTTGTCCTTCGACGGAGGTGATTTATTCAAAGTATCCTTCACCGCACGGACGACCTTCGACTTATCGAATTTAAAAGGAAAACTCGAAGTTGCCAATTCCTCGCTTTTTTGTTTCTTCGACATTGGTTGATGCCGTTTGGTGAACCAATTGGACGGAGCCATGATCGAGGAAGTTGTTGATTTCGTACCTGGACTTGCCTGTTTGCTATTTGTCGTACCGTGTAAAATCGATACGTCGAAACTGTTTGAGCGAAAGCTTTTCAATTTGTTACGTTTCTGTTCGGTCGTTTTGTTCGACCAATTGGACTTGCCGTCTTCTCGAGAAAACGAGGGTGGAGCGTCCTCGTCGCATCTGTTTATCTCCGTCGCCGAAGATGTCAACGAGCTTAAAATCGATATTAAATCTGTATTCGAGCAAACGATACCAGCCGCAGACGTGCCAGATGCTGGTGTCGTTGCTGTAGGTGGCCTAGGTACTTCAGAAGCTCGTCTTCTTATCGATAAATTCGATGTCGGTGATACTGTGGGTATCGGAAACTCGGAAAATCGTCGCTTTTGATATTGCGTGTAGTGCTGACTCGAACTGTTACCCTCTAAAGGTTGAATCTCGCAAACGCATTCTCGTGATGGCGTTTTGAACATTTTCAGGCGTACCTGTGACACAAAGTGAAATCATTGCCTTTGAGAAACGTTGACAAAGAGACTAAATTGGCTCGCCATTAACTCGATTTTCCTTTTTTGCTTCTATCTATTATACGGGAATGATATATATTCTTTTGAACAAAGAACAGGTTTGTTACGTATTAGATTGATAGATAGATAGATAGATAGATAGATAGATGCGTAATATGTCATGTTTAATTTTATTAAAAATGATTGACAATAATAGAGGACAGATGAAAATGGTTTTAGCAACGATCATGATTTATAATCTCCCCTAAGGAATTATACTTTTCAACGAGGGAAGTAATTCGTATAAGTCGGGACTTGATCGTTACAAGCTAACTATCTTCTCGCTGTAATATAATCCTAATAATTATTCTTCTACTTTGGAAAAATCCTCTAAAGCAGAGCATCTATTCGTGTACTTAGCTAATGTCTAACAGGAACGCTTTCAAACTCGCGTTAAGTGTGTGCTAGGAGGATTACTACCGTGAATCACTTTTGCGAGTTAATACTCAAGTGAGCAGTAAAATAAATTATACGCAATGACGCTACATTATGGACACATACATTCTACTCGTGTTATTTTATCGTACTTCCGTTGGTATTTTATCTTTTATATTTTATTCTTTTTCTCTTTCTCTCTTGTTTCCATAGCTCATTTCAATAAAATTCATTCCTCAGGGAAATGTATTCTCGAATATGCTAATTTTAAACGTCGAATTAGTTTTATTTGTTTACGAAAACGATATATAATAAAACGAAGTAGACAAACCAACGAGGAAAAGCAATTTATCGGGTCTCTTCGAAATAAAGAAAGAAAAAGAAAAAAGAAAAAAAAAAAAACAAGAAAAAAGGAAAAATGATACCTTTCTTGGTTTGATCTTGGCTATGTCGTCCATTATATCCAATTGAAGATTATGAGAACTTCCAGTGTTGCTCGGTGGCCCGGTTGAATCCCGACGACCTGGTAATATCCTTGAAGCACCAGCTAGTGGAAATGCTGCAATAGATTCTCGACGATTGCGACCGAAGAGAGTTGGTGGTACCCTTGAGATCGTCACTACGGAATGTCTTCTCCCACCGGGTTGAGGTTGTGGTGCTTGTGATAACGTAGCAAGGAAAGCAGCCTCCCTTGGCGATGGACCAGATCCTTCTCCTCCCCTCTCACTTAGACGTCGTACCTTCCGCGCGCAAAAAAATATCGTTTTCGATAATGACCATTCGATTTTCTTTATATTTTCTTTAAATAACTATCGAATTTATTTTTTCATTGATATCTGACAGTAAAAAAAAAAAAAATAAATAAATGAACGAAAAAAACGAGATTGTAATTGAATCAAGATGATTATATCGATTGATTCATAACACGAAATGAATTCATTGAGACAAATATATTTTTTTCTTCTTCCTTCGAAATAATTTCAAATCCCTAAGAGAGATGTGCAATGTAAATGAAATTCTGAAATGACTGTCCTACATTCTTTTTAAATAATTTTCAATTCGAGATCGCTTTTATAATCACCGATACGAATTAATCCTTTCCCGTTGTAAATCTTCGACAGAGCATATTGGTCAGAGAATATCATTGACGTTATTATTCGATGAAAATTTAATATTCCTATATTGCATTTTGCATCGTTTACAACCAACAAAGGTTATTTCGTTAATTAATTATTTCCTAACGATATTAAAAAGATTACCTGGGATGCGGTTATCCCGGATGTACATTGCGGCGTTGGTAGAGAATGTTTCCTGGTCTCCCTCCATGGTGAAAGAAGATAGGGATTCAAGGACGGAGAATCAGGATCCAGACAACGTGGAGGAGATTCGTTTCTTCGACGTTCGGCATCCTCCTCACCGAGTGTACTTTCCTCAACGACGATTAGCGGCTCCCCGGTACTTCCGCTACTCAAACTTGGAACGAACGACTGTCTTCTCATGTCTTTATCTCCTTTTTTCTCTCTCTGTCTTTCTCTCTATCTCTTTCTCTAGTTATTAAAGACGATTATCTGAAGAAAAAGAGAAATATTTATTAATTACAATTACGATAATTGCTATCTTAAGTACTTGTGTGTTATCATTGTTTATATTATGATATTACGATATATATGAATTTCTTTGAAAGATCCAATTAGAAATTATAATTACTTATCCGTCAGAATTATTTGTAAATTTACGTTGGATAAAGAAATTTTGTGAGTTACATATAATACTCGAGTATTTCTTTTTTTGGAAAATTTAATTGGAGATCAGACAGCTTTTAACTTTCTCTTATTATTATTATTATTATTATTATTATTATTATTATTATTATTATATTCTTTTTAGTTGATTTATTTTTTTGTATATTAATGGAACCATGCGTTTATATTTATAAATTTATAGTTATAAATTTATATCTTATAAATTTGTTGAGTTAATAATTGCTGAAATCTGTCGAAACGTTTGAAAGTAGATTATCAAAGGATATTTATCGATCATATCTCTTCGTTAATTCGTTATTACGTTCATTCCTCTCGATTGGATTTTCTTTTTCTTTTCTTTGAAAGATAATAAAAATATAAAACAGCTACCAATAATCGCTCTCAAAAACCACGAGGAAATTCCGTTGAAAATCGTTAAGAAAGGGAAGTGTTCTTTAGATAGAGAAACCAATCAGGAAAAAAGAAAAAAAAAAGAAAAAGAAGAAGAAGAATAGGATGTTCCATGTGGTTTGAAATTACACGAAGATATATAAAAGGGCTTGGAATCGTGTTCGTAAGCACAACAGTTGATCGAAATTCTAGAGAGCGAACTGTCTCTTATTACTTTTCAAAGTTGGAAAATCGATCATCGATCATTTCAAGTAATCATGAGGACCTTCGTGATCATCTTTACCTTCGTTCTTATTGGTTACGTTTCGGCGTTTGCTATACCAGACTACGATGGACCTATCTATGATTTGAGTAAGTTTCAAAGGATTATATTTTAATACGGATAAAATTCTTAAATTTTTATCTATTTGAATGTATGTTTCATTTTCTATCACAATTAAGATTACGTATCAGAATAATTTCAACATTCAATCTATCGAATTAAAGAATTTATTTTCTATCGCAAATTAAGATTATAATATATATGTTTCAGAATAATTTCAACATTTTATCATTTAATTGAATTTGAATTTGTATTTTTGATTTACATTCTCATTTCTATATATCTCCATTTAGGATCAAAGGGATTTTTATGATCCTTGGAAATGAGAATCGGACTATAATCTATTTTTTTTTTAATATAATAACACGTTAAGCTTTTATTCGATAGTTATTTATCTTTCACTTTTTTTTTCTATTTTAAAGCTCCCATAGAAGATGAAAGCGCCAATGCCAATCAGTTGGCTCCTACCAGGGCTCGTAGGTTTACCTGCGATTTGTTTTCATTCAGTTCTCAATGGGTAACACCAAATCATGCTGCATGCGCTACCAAATGTTTATTCAAAGGTCGCAGAGGTGGTACTTGTAACAATGGATACTGCGTCTGCAGAAATGGTTAGATTAATCGTCCTTATTTAATCATCTTATCCATATGATATTTACGCTTTCTCATTGACTCATACATGGTTATGATTTACTTATCGATTATACATTATAACAATTATTTCAAAATGAACGATTTGTTTGATTAGATTTTTAGGAAAAGATTTTTCAAGGAACCTTGGAAATAACGTGACAATATTAAGCGTTATTAATATAGAGTTTTTTTCTTTTCATTAATGAATTATCGTAGCAGATAGAAAAACATTTTATGATTATTATATCATTCATAGATATCATTGCGCGAGCTTTTCGATAGAATTCAAATGATTTTAATCGATGTTAATATAGATGGTCTCTTTCCTTCGTGATTCTCGGATAATTAATGTAATTAGTGATCATGAAGCGATTTGATGTACGACTGCAATGAATTGATGTATGAATATAATGATATTGAAAAAAAAGAAGAAGGAAAAGAAAAGAGAAAAAGAGAAAAAGAGAAAAAAGAAAAAAAAAGAACAAAAAGGAAAAAAAGAAAAAGAAAAAAAAATAAAACATCTATAACTGTGCCTTTATATCGATACATTTATTTATTATCTCGACGACTCGTTGTAATTATTATTACGATTTCAATGAAAAAAAGCTGACACATTTCTAGGGAATGCATTTTGTTTTTATTCTCTCGTCGTTTTGCGTTGCACTATGCAATATTTTTCGAACATTACGTAAAATACAATGGGTATGCCACCCGTATGCTCAACGAAGCGATTAATAAACGTCCTTTCAATCGTTTTCCTTCGCTCACTGTATTCTCGTTTACTTTTCATCCCATCCTCCCTACAATTCTCAACATTGTGACAATTGATAGCATATTCTCAATTTTTATTCGCGGTAACCTTTTCTATGCCCAATGATTTACTATAATTTTTACCGTAAGATATTTCGATTCTACGTAAGTAAAATACATACATACATATGTAGATTATTTTAATACTTTATCAAATATGCGATCAAGATATTCACATACAAGGACACAGATAAATGACGACGTGTAATAAAAAATATTTGAAAATGTTTTTCTCGTAGATAGTGTATATGTTTCGTTATTCGATAAAAATCGATAGAATTTCTTTATATAGATAAAGTTTAAACGAAAGATTCATCGAATATGTATCGGTCAGCTAGTGTTTCTACTATCAAACACGATTCGATATCGTATTCCGAGAAATTCAAACTAGACAATTCTATTTGTTTGGATGCTACGTATACCGTAGAATTCTTTCGTTGGAGAAACGTTCGCAAAGTATTTTCTTTATTTTCAGAAAAAAGGACAATAGATGTCGATAGTTTCGTGAAAAAAGAAAAAAATTACCTTTTTTAAAAATTTTTGCGATACAAAGTGAGAGAGGGACAGAGAGAGAGAGAGAGAGAGAGAGAGAGAGAGAGAGAGAGAGAGAGAGAATTTTAGTACTTCGTAATAAAATTTTTAATTACTCCCTACAATATATCGATATTATTTCGCTCGAGAAAAAATTAAATAATAATGATAATGATAATAATAACAATAATAATAATAATTATTATTATTATTGTATATATTAAACGAAATATTATCGAATATTTTAAAAATTGACCGATGTCCATCAAGTTTATATCAGTTCGTTCGATAAAACATTTCCTCTCGTCGTCGATTAATTGTAAGATAACGTTTGGACATTTTATACCTTGGAACAGTCTGTTATCAGAGACAGAAACGGCGTAAATCGGATCGTATTAGATCGGCCAAGCTCCAACGAACGAACAACGTTCTCTTCCTGTCGTATCCGGATATCAATCATTCCGACCTCCTGGTCGGATGCTTACGTCAAGGTCGTAATACTGTACGCTTTTACGTTTGCAATACGAAACCATATTTCGGTCGTATCGATTTTCCTGTCGTCCGTGATATCCTTTTACCGAATCGCGTTGATGTAAAGCTAACATTTAGAGATATAGAAAAATCTTTAAAAAAAAAAAAAAAGAGAATAGAAAAAAAATGTCAGTCTTAATAATTTTTTTTTATGTATAATGTGTTTTTTTAATAAGTATAATATTCTATAAAATATACACGATGTTATTTAAATGTTGTTATTGTTATTATTATTATTATTATTATTATTATTAATATTATTATTATTAATATTACTTTTTTTTTCATTGATATAGTCTACCCTAAGTACAGCTAGGTATTATCATATTCTTATCGAGCAGCCATCGATGTAAGCATAAGGGTGAGGGTTTCCCTTTAACCTTAAAATAAAAATGAAAAGCACTACACCGTCGTCCTCGATTCTTTAACACTTATACGCGCGGATCTTTTTTATCCATTTATCTTGTGAAGTTTTCTTCAAACATTGATTTTCTATTACGAATCTTTTTTTTGCATAAAGATCGTTTCAAATAGTTGAGATATTAAAACCTTTACGAACTTGATTATAATTTTTTCATTTTGGTTCATTAATTCATTTAATTACTTTTGACTGGAGAGAGAGAGGGAGAGAGAGAAAGAGAGAGAAAGGAACAGAGACAGAGACAGAGACAGAGACAGATAGAGATAGAGAAAGAAAAAGAAAAAGAGAGAAGAAAGAAAGAATGAATTAAAAACAGAGTTCTTGCGTAAAGTATGGGAAAAAGAGAAAGAAAATATGAGACTGAAATGAAATAAAATTTTTAACAAAGGATTCATAACTGCGTAGTTCAAAGGGAAAATTCATATTTTTCGTATTCTCGTTAACTTTTCTACATTATCACGTTGGGTATCATAAAATTCAGAGGCAACTATGAGATTCCACATTTCGTTCGTCAATAAATCAACTTTTTCTAACTCAATGGTTCGCATTATACGTAAACATTTTTTTTTTTAAGTTGTTAAAAGAAAGCAAGATAGAAAAGGAAAAAAAAAGAGTGAAGAAGAAGAAAAGAAAGAAAAAGGAAAAGAAAACAAAAGAGTGAGAAAAGCAGAATGCAATATCAGTTTGCTTGAAAGGATAAATATTTGCATAAATGAATGGATCATTTAACTCTCGGAACATAAATATGGTCGGAGTTGTCAGCTTGTCATACGAATGGAATTAACGTTGTGCAGTTCTTCGAGTTTAGATATATCGTCACGTAAATCCTATGGATCGACATTTAGGATTAAATACAATGTCGATCTTCATGATCGTTCATCGTTTAAAGCTTGAAAGATTCTATTTAGTGATAGTGGTCTCTATAAATCGTCTGTTCTCACTTTAGCAAATGGAATTTACAATGAATTTTGTCGCGACCCATATACATACAAAGAAAGAGAGAGAAAAAGAGATAAAGAGAGAAAGAGAGAGAGAGAGAGCGATAGCATATCCTTCTAACTTTCGAGCATCTTCTTCTTCTTATAAGCGAACTAGAGAATTAGCAATTAGATAGATCAGAGAATGATCAATTATTCCGAAAAGCTGATTAAAAGGCCCGTCTCATTTTCGACCGCGCGTCAAAGAGAGACACGTAACAAACGAGACTCGAAACTCGAGAAGCTCGAATCAATTTGCAAGTTAAAGTGTAGAGAACTTTAACGAAGAGAAATCAGATTGGTCTGCTAGAGTTTAAGGATAGGAATTAACTCTGATCGGAATGCCGGCCTTAACTCGGTTTCGAGGCTGAGATTGGCCGAAGAGTGGCCGGTCGACATGTTAAATAGCTTCTGGAATTTTAAAGCTGCATCATTGAAAGGAATGAGCTTATCAGTACTCTCTCTGAGTACTCGTGGCTAGGTCGAACGACTTTTAAACTCACATAAACTCAGTCAAGAGATAAGTTTCGTGGACTATCCGTTTTTCTTTCTTTTTTTCTCTTCTTCCTTCCTTCTTTCTTTCTTTCTCTCTTTCTGTCTGTCTGCCTGTTTCTTTTAACTTAATTGTTATAATTTAGTTTTAATTTTTTTTTATCTATGCTCACTTATCCATTTATTAATACATAGATATGTATATGCATTGTATATCTTTAATATGCGGATTGTTATAAATGTAATAAAGTATCTATTTATTTCCCTTTATCCTTTTATATCTCCGATATCTCACTAATACACAATGGCTTCGAATCTCTAAAGATGACCTATCCAGCTCGGTCTTTAATTATACAATTATTCGACCACAATCGGGATCGTGATCTCCGTTAGAATGCCCTTAGAATTTTGATTTACTCCTTCTCCTATTCGCAGTTTGAATTACGAATCGGGTCTGGCACGATGCTGATAACGTGACTGTTTCGGAAGATATTTTAAAATCTCAAAACAAGAAATTCGAAATCCCTTTTCGATTTAATTGGATTCTTTAATTATGTTGAAAATCTTTTTCTAACAAATTAAACTAATTCAATGATTTTTATCAATTTCTTTCTATTGTTATATTGTCTCTTCAATCAAGGATTGTTCTGAGGAACGCCTTTACTACTCCTCCGTTGTTTTCTTTCGATTAAACTGAAGTGAATTGAAAGCGATGGAGAAAATGTCAGTACGTACCGTTACCGAGGAAACAGATCTGAAATTAATTGGACTGTGAGGATTTATGATGGCATTCGCATGAATTCCCTAGAATGAGAGATATAGTGACCCGTGGTTCGCACGAATATTCCGAATAATACATACATGTAAAGGCGTATACCATGTAAGCGGAATATCCTTGAATTCATAGAGACATGAGAGATCATTAGTATGCGAACAAGAAGATACATATTTCAACTATAATATTTGATTCCATCATAATATTGTAAGAGTATATTACAAATCCTATTTACATATATACATTTCTTTTATCTCTCTCTCTATCTCTCTCTTTATCCTTCTTTCTCTCTTTTTCTTTCTCTGAATATAATGAAGAGTATTAGGATAATTTTATATCTTAATGCGTTCGATCGATCAATACAATTCTATAGAATCTTCGTAACAATAAAGAGATTCTTACGTGTTCGTTCTCTGATGAATTTCCACCGACGGAACCGAACGACATCCGACGAAGTAAGAGCGATGTGGAGAGTAAAATAGATAGATAGAGAAAGAGAGAGAGAGAGAGAGAGAGAGAGAGAGAGAGAGAGAGAGACAGACAGAGGGAGAGAGAGAGAGAGGACTTCGCGAATGCGTCTTTAGATAGCGTATCTATTGATCGCGTTTCAGGAGAGCATGGCAGAGTAAGCGACCCAGACCGCAAGCTTCAGAGGCTGGGGGTTGCTTGTAGCGAGCTGATGTGAATCTAATCGCGTGATTCTCACCTGATGAAGCTTCTGAGAGAGAGAAAGAGAGAGAGAGAAAGAGGGAGAGGAAGAGGGAGAAAAAGAACACAACTTATGCGTAATTTTTATGTCAGACAAACTCAAAATGTCATTTAACGTTATCTCATGACTTGTCTTGCGATGGAAATGCATAATTGTTGACAATAGAGATATCGAAAGAAAGTTCGAGTTCGTACGAACTTTGATATTTTTCAAGGTCGTTCACTGTATCGACTAAGAGCAACACGTGAATATTTCTTCTTTCGAGGAGAGAAAATCGTCCAGTAGGACGAATTTCAATCGACCGAAATTCCTTGTTTCTTTTGCTTTTTCATTCCTTTTTTCAGATGTCTTTTTTCATTCTCTGCATCTGTCTCTTTTCTTTTTCCTTTTTTTATCGTCGTCATCGCTATCGTTGTTCTTGTTGTTGTTGATTATTCTCGAAGAAGAGAAGGTTTTTTTCGATGTTAAATGTTCACTCATGTAGATATATTGAGTATCTGATCGTTGCATTTACTACTTCCAAGTGGATTCTCATGAGATAGCATCACCATTTCGTCCTTGGTTAAAGAAGGGAATATATCTGTTAAGAGTACTTTCGAGATGCACATCGTTAACGACGAGTTAAGGGAGATATTTGAGTTCGACAAATAGCGATAACGATCATTTTGATACGAAAAAACCTGATAAATTTTATAAAATAATAAGAATCAATATATTTACACGATCAATCGATTTCTCGTTAAAATCAACTGCGAGAGGAGTGTAATTTTTTTTTTCATTTTAATTCGTTAAATTTCCTTTCTTTTTAAATCATCCTTTCTCTCTCTCTCTCTCTGTTTTTTCGTAACTAGAGTAATTTTAAATTCATGAAGTATCAATCAACGGGATAGATCCGAAATATTGTGATATTTCTCATCGATGAAATCCAATATTTGTTTGATAAGAAAAAAAAGGAGAGCAAAAGAGAAAGAGAGAGAGAGAGAGAGAGAAAGAAAAAGAGAGAGAGAGAAAGCGATGAGGGAGGTGGGGTCGATCGGGTGAGAAAAAGAGGGAAAGAGGAAAAACACGTATATAGGTCATTCTACACGAGTATACTACGTGCTGTGAAAACGATAGACAAATATACGACGTTCGACATTTTCCGAGAATTTTATTTGCAATATCCTTCGTAACCATCGTATCCTTCGTGCTTTAAAATACGAAACAGTTGTCCATTTTGGTAGCATCGTAAGGTCTCCTTTTACAGGACATTTCCTGCTTTGCGAGCGAACTAACCACACCTAACTACTACAAAGACCCATCGTGAAAGTCCATTATCCTGAATCGAATCAAATAAGACTATTTTATCGCGTCAAGCGAATAAAATAAAACGAGTGATTAAGGAAAATTGATAGTACCGGAGTTGTTTCAAGATGGGATCGATTTTCATAAGATAAAAGATACGATTCGGTTAAAGATCATCATTGAGGTACGAAATAACGACACTGAAAATTCTCATCGTTATTGTATTTAGTTACTATCGTGTTAGGCACGATTTATCGCTAGAAAAATCTTGAAGATATTATAATCGAGCGTTCGTAGAAAAAATGCTAATTTATTGATCGAACTATTACAATCGAAAATTAATTATACAAATATCGTCGATCGTTTGTCTCTTAGGCAAAATTGAAGATCGAATAGTATTTCACGTGGCAATATTTTACAGTTAGCTAAGTCGTTCCTTATAATTAAATAATACGGATTCAATATTCCTTATGCTCTTACATTCGTTCGTACTATTTTTGGCAATTACTCGACCCATAGAATTTATACCGACAACAATTTCAGTCAGTCAGATATTAAAGTACGAGAATTTATAATCATTTGTTATCGACGTTTCCGTTTTGTTATAATAACGTAAATCTGAGAGAAGCTCTTTGATCTTTATAATTTTCTATTTCAAAGTGTATACAATTTTCTTTCTTTTTATTTTTTTTCTTCCGGATAAAATAAGCTTCCTGTACGATTAGGAAAGTGAGTTATATATAAATAGGTCAAGTTTATATATAGCCTCGCAAGACCTTTTCTGAAATCATAGATCAAGTCGATATAACGTATTTGAAAAGCTTATGAACAGTTAGATGAAACGTTAACCGAACGTCGAGTCAAAATTCATTGGAACGTTAAGTCGATCATCATCGACAAAAGAAAATGAACGATTTAATTATGTTATTACATATCATTCGAAAGACACTTTTTCTATTTTCATTAATATATATATATATATATATATAGTTCCTGACCAAATATTATAATATGCCCATTTCCCAATCGATTTATAATCCGATTTAAATTAATGTCGTAAAAAATTAATAAGTAATTATCCTTAAAGTCTATCAACCAAAATCTAGTTGAAAAAGCTCTTCGCTTTTTAAACGTCTCCTCGTTTATTTATTTTTCCGAGCATTCAATCCGCTTTTTTTTCGATTTACTACAATTTCCTTCGATTACGACCGCGAGGCCGATTATAACGAAGGTTCTCTTTAAAATAAAAATAAAAAGAAGAGGTAGTAGTAGAAGGTAGAAATAAAAAAATAAAAAAGAGAGAAAGAGAGAAGGAGCAAAGGAAAGAAGAAAAATTTTATTCCAGCTGACGAATCCGAGTTAACGATTAACGTAGAAATTGAACTAAGTATAATTCTTGTCGTCCTCGTCAACGTCGTCGTCAACGTTGTCGTCGACGTTTCTCTCTCTCTCTCTCTCTCTCTCTCTCTCTCTCTCTCTTCCTCTTCTAACAGGACGATTATCCTGGTCGTTAACGTGCTCGTGCTATGAATTAAATCCGACACATTGCCGTACCGATTAACGTCGATATCAAACGTTGACGATCGCTTTTATACGAGATCAGACTTTGCGATTAATGTCTACCCACGTTCTCAATTTTATATTTCAATTGTTCATATACATATATAGGTAATTACATGATGTAGGTAAAAATATTCTTACGTAGGCGTTAATAAAAGTATTTTTCTTCTATTTCTTCCTATTCCTTTTTTTATTTTTGCGAAATAATTAATTCGAAATATTCTGCTAAAAGAAATCAAAATATTAAAGATGAATGGGTCTCATCGAAGCGAATTTATGCGTTTTTAATAATTCCAATCAAGGATATCGATCGCGATAGGAAAAAAATCTATGTTTCTCGATCGTACATATTCCAATTAGTACTCTTAATAGGCGGTTTGTTGTTTTGATAAAAGGAAAATAGATAGATAGATAGATAGATAGATACATAGATAGATAGAGAGAAAGAGAGAGAGAGAGAGATGTAGAAAGAAATGAAATAAAATACGTACAAGAGATTGAAAATTCATAGAAAAGGACGAGTACGGAGATCGGTCGATTGGTTGATATGTTACGGGTTGTAAATCATGATCCAGCATGAGTGTTCGTTTGTGATTTCCGTTTTGAAATACGTTTTGGAATACTGAAATGGAATTAGCGTATAGATTCGAAGTGGAGTTCGAACACGAAATTAATGCCAATTGTCAAATGGATTGGATGTTTCTCTTGACGCTTTCGGTATTTTCGGATAAAGCGTGGGAGCTAGAGGAAAGAGTAACAGAAAGAGAAAGAGAGAGAGAGAGGGAGAGAGAAAGAGAGAGAAAGATAATGTCCCGAACGTCTCCTAATTGATAGTCTCTCCACTTAGCTGGAAAGTTCATTATTAGGAAGAGCTTTTCAAGTATAATAGCTCGAACCAGTCATCGACGTCGTTTCGCTAACAGCTACCTGCTGATAAGATCCTTGAACGCAGGCTAGCTAATGGGATCGTTTAGAGACGTTCTAGCGCTAACACAGATTCGATTAAAAGTCGTTCTTACCGAAATATCCGCTCGATTTGCTCTGAAAAGGAAATGCTTCCCCTTTATCGAACCCCTTCCCTCCATCTCCTCTCCGTTGTAACTTACTCTTTTTTTGGATCACGTAAGAGAGATATCTCGACGAACGATCTTATTTTTCTTCCTTATTTCATTCGTTTTCCTTTTCGTTTTCTTTTTTTTCTCAATACGGACGAATACTTTTTATCGTTTAAAGGTACGAGTACCTAATCGATATGCAATGTTACGATAATGCGTTCTAGATTATGTCTATGCATACGTATGTATAATATTTATGTACGTATATATGTATATATATTGTTTTTTTATAGACGACAATATATTTAATATCGATAAGAAATAGAAAAAGATAAGACGTTTCTCTATTTTTTTTTCTCCTTTTCTTTCTCTCTTTTTCTTTCTCTCCAATGGAAAAGAAAAAAAAAGAACAATGTGCGACAGTTATATTACAGTCCTAGTATCTCTACCCATAGGGAGTAATTTCTATTGTTAAATGAAAATCTATGTGGATTGAAAAGGTTGCGTGGCGACCCACTTGCATATTATTATCAGTTTTCACATAGGCTGAAGAACAAAGAATGCAAGCTATTCTTCTATAAGATCGTAAAGTGTAGGACGATCTTTTTTCTTCCTAGAATTTTGCAGAATTATCTCTTTCTTTTGTTCTTTCTTTTTTCGTTTTTTTTTTTTTTTAAATCGAACGAATTAAGAAAGTCCTAAAACGCCAAAAGTTTCGTTTTTACTCCCATGGAAAACGAAAACGACAAATTATTAATGTTAACGATCAAACTTATCGTTTGATCGTATCTTAATCGTGTAATCAAGAAAATCTAAAAAGTTCTTTTTCCCCTTTTTTTTTTTTAAGTTTGACCTTTCGTATACGTATAATTTATAAACTCTCGCCATATAGCATATAGAATCATATTTCTCTTCCTTTTACGAAACTTACATTTGACGTTTACAGGAAACAATATTTCAGTAATAAAATATTCGCTCTTAAATCAAAAATAACAGGATAACTCGATGAATTATTTAGTTATGGATGACAATGGCAGGAGTTATCGCTTGTAAAAGGTCATACAGTAAATATTATAACTTCGATTTAAAATACGTAACATTATTCGATAACATGATTAAACTCATTCGGGACTGTTTAATATGTTCTATAATTTTATTGTTATATTTACTATCACGTTCCCATAGATGCGATATCGTACGATACGTATAGGACCTATGTGCCTCCATGAAAATTCAATTATCGATTGTATTTTAGCATAATGCAACTTCGATATATATGTATATAGATATTTTTCGAATAACTACCATACGATGTGGAATTGTTTCTTCGATAATGGCATCATTACTGTAATATGTAGATAACGTTGCTTCTTTATAATTTACAAACGTCGTTCTATAAAATCATCGTAAAAAAAAATAATCGTTACTTGTTAGTTAGTTGTTCGTACAAGAAAGTTATCTACTTGTTCGAACATTTCTTCACCTTGAAATATTTTCAAATTTTTCCTATCTATGGTATCATCGAGGGTGAATATATGTACGTACATACTTTCAGACATAAAAAATTTCAAGAGAATTCAAGAACAGGATGCTCGCGGAAAAGTCGTTTATCAGAACCTCTACAAGGAAAATGCCATGATAGGGGTTAGGGGAACTATAAAATTTTCTTGATTCGTTTGATTGTCAGATAGTCGATGAAAAAAAAGGAAGAAAGAAAAAAAAGAGAGAAAGAGAAAAGTGAGACAGAGATAGAGAGAGAAAGAGAATAAAATAGAAAGAGAGGGGATGAAAAAGCCTGAGGGATCTCGATAGAAATAAAGGGGAAATCGGTGGAAGAATGGGATATATCGAGAACGTCGGGCCTTAAATGCGAGATAACTGCGTCGTGCTGGAAATCGATTCGCCCTCAGAATCGTAGGGCATTTCACGGTAGGATGGTTTCCGCTAGTACGGTACCACACTGATTTCTCCTAAAATGGCTATAGCAAGGGCACGGTACCGCGAAAAATCGAATTACGATCTTATCTCTTTCTTTGCGCCGTATATAAAACGTAATAAAGTGAGCATGAACGGTGGAAAAATGTAGGTACGTACATTTTTCGTGCTTGAGTGAAATAATACTGACGCGAGAAAATGCCTGTTATTTTCCTCTTAGAAATGTCATTGTAAATAAATTCCAATTAAAATACTTAATTTGACGTTAAATATTTAATATATATATATATATATACATATATATATATGTATATATCGTAATATATTTATATTTAAGTGTTTAATAACAATAACAATAATAATAATAATAATAATAATAATAATAATAATAATAATAATAATAGTAATAATAGTAATAATGAAATATAATGAATAGGCTTATAACACTATCTGTTATCGTTAAACCATTTCAAACACGATACCTATTCGTAGCTATAAATCATGAATATGCAAGAGTAAGTGTATTGATTGATCGATAAACAAATTCGATTGTTAACGTGTATATGCAAATATACGATAATTTATTAAGATTCATATTCGATATAATATAATAATATATCTATCGGGTTGTAATAATAAAGATACCGATGGTAGTGTTTATAGATTGAAAAAAAGGAAAAATGGAGAAAAAGAAGAAAGAAGAAAAGGAGAAAGAAAATAATAAAAATTACATTAGATATCTATGCAAATTGAAAATTCATGAATACGAATTCGATGAAAAACGTTTACGAGGATATTTGGCGAGGATATTGCTACTTCGTTTGCGTATAATTCTATTCGTTCAATCGTTTGTTGTTTCGTGTCACAAACAAGCGTATGAATTCATTGAACGTATTGCACGCAAGTTTGGTGTCGATATTTCAATTTTCGATTTCATTTGGAAACGTCGAATCCCTTTACGCCTTTCGACCTTTATGAAATATTGAAGTGGCAAATAGTAACACGTTAACCGAATCCTCCGACGTTAGAGGAAGGTTGTTTCGTTAGTTTTGATATGTTCAAATTAAAGGGTAGTAAAAGTAAGATTTGACCAAAACGCATTTGCGTTAGTTTTATAATTTTGTTAAATGTTTTCAAAGTAACAAGTAAGTTGGAAGAAGTAAAGTTTACCCAGTAAAATGTGTATATATATATATATATATATATATATATATATATATATATAAGGAGGGAAGAAAGTTAAACTTTGAAATTAAAGAGGAAAACATTTAATTGGAAGGTTACGTATAAGATATTCCCCTAAGGCGAGAAACGATTAATTTTATGCGATATGGAAACTTAATGGTGGTATCTACGCACAGTATTAATCTGATAATATCGTTTCTTTCAATCTTTTTACTGACAATCTGAAAATTATGTCATTTATATTATTCCTAATAACGATTTCAAAACTCGATCGTTTCTCGAACATTTTCTGAATAACGTAATTAATTATGGCGCCCATCTCTCTGTTATTAACAAAGACTAATAAACCTCAGGGGAATAGTTACGTGTAGGTATACTACTTCGTGCACGCGTTTTCGAGCACGCTTCTGGCAATTCACGTCCGATAACGTTCATATAACCGTACAATGAGAGAGGAATAGAGAAAGAGATGAAGAGATAGAAAGAAAGAGAGAGAGAGAGAGAGAGAGAGAGAGAGAGAGAGAGAGAGAGAGAAAGAGAGAGAGAGAGAGAGAGAGAGAGAAGCGGCTATTATCCATGAAAAAGGGTGGTTACATGCAGCGTCTATTGTAAATAAAAGTAGGAAAGGATGAAATTAAAATCTAAAATTACGTAAACTTGAGTGAACAAATGAATGAATGAACGAACGAACGAACGAACGAACGAAATCCTGGATAACATTGTAGCGACATATATGAACGTCCAAAAATAATACCATGCAGGTATTTCCGCGTTATTGTATTTGCAAGTAGATCCGTGAATTTTTTCAAGTGAAAAAATTTGACGGACGTTATCGAATGAACGAAAAACAAAATAAAAGAGAATAAAATATATATGTATATATATATATGTATATATAAAAGACAAAAAAAAGAAACGAGAAGAAAATAAACAAATAAAAGAAAAAAAGGAACAGGAAAAAAATAAAGAAAGGAAGAAAGAAAGAAAGAAAAAAAGAAAGCTAAAAAAAAAACAGAGTTATTGCCTATAAAACTCGTCGTCGATTAAAAAAGTTTCGACGCTCGATTGAAATGTTAAAAAGCTTATCGAACATTAGTGAAATATTCTTTCGGATTACTTTTCTTCCTTCTCTTTATTTTTCTTCGAAGGACTTTCCTTTACTCATTCGGAACACGATTGTAAGCACTTATTCGGTAAGTTTAATTTTAAAATCCGATTGTTCCAGTCAGTCGCTTTAATCGCTCTAGGCAAAGATCAAGTTCGAAGCGAAACGGTGCAGAGATTGACGAGACACGATGGAACGAAAATGTGCTTCTTTTTTCGTTTTCTGTTTCTTTTTTTTTTGTTCTTTTTTTCTCTTTCTCTCTCTCCCTTTTTTTATCTTTTCCCTCGAACGAGAACATTACTATCTACCCAAAAGATTTTCCGTTTTTATGCCTTCCCTTTCTTTCTTTCCCCCTTGACTCCTTCTATCAT
Source organism: Vespula vulgaris (assembly GCF_905475345.1). Taxonomy (NCBI): domain Eukaryota; kingdom Metazoa; phylum Arthropoda; class Insecta; order Hymenoptera; family Vespidae; genus Vespula; species Vespula vulgaris. The sequence goes on from NC_066592.1 coordinate 5,714,457, forward strand.
CCGACACTTCCCCCTCAGGAGTTAATAAATTCTGCAAGAAGGCATCTTTAGGAATCCTTCGTTTTTACCTAAGGCGTAGTAAATAAGATGCGAGCATGTTCTAACGGAACGTACATTTCAACGGAAATTTATTCGACGTGAAAGTAAAGTTCGCCGAACGGTAAATTTTTCTCTCTCTCTTTTTTTTTCCATTCTTCTTTTTCCTTTTTTCTTCTTTTATTTTTCCTTTCTTTGCATTGAAAAAACCACCCACGGAAGAATATATTCGTCGGTGCGAATTACTATAGAAAAGGAGATTCTAATTATATCGCGAGTTCGTGTCTCTCGGTGCAGATTATTCGAGCGGCAAGGATTTACGCGCATAGATCGTAAAACGAAGATATCAGAACATTTACGTCTCGCGGATTGAAATCAACGATCACGTTCGATGATCGAACGGTATCCTGATGGTGATAATGAAAAAGCAAAGGATAGAGATAGAAATTGAAGAGAGAGAGAGAGAGAAGAGAAGAATGGAGATCGGATAGAATAGGGTTGGGACTACAATTTCCAGAGAGAACAAACGTTTCGTCATTCAGATTGATTTTAACAGAACGATAGAGCCAACCGAGTGTGGAAACCAAAAGTTAATTACGTATCTGTCGTTACCTATATCTTACATTTTAACTCGCTCGACCGTTCTCCGTTGAACATGTCTCTTTTTCGTTTGTAGTTATCGATCTATTTCTTTTTTTCTTTCTTTTTCATCGGTCTAACGATTTTTTAAATATTTCAAAAGAAAATGTAAGAAAAAAGAACAAAGGAAACAAAAGGGAAAAACATTAAAATTTTTCAAAGTGAATGTTAGGAAGGGAAAAGATAAAAAGAATAAAAATAAAATGTAGACTTCTCAACTAGATTTTATGTTCCTTAATATGCCCACCTTTGTGTTCATTCTTAGCGCAGAAAATTATCGGAAGTTTGCTCGTTACTTTGTTTCAAGATAAACGAAGAAAATGAAGACAAAGAAGAAGAACAAGAAGAACAAGAAGAACAAGAACAAGAAGGAAAGACTGAGGAACAATTCGGATTAGCAGTATCGTTAAAGACCGAGAAAAATGAAGAAAAACGTAAAAGTTTGACTTTGAATATTTCATGTTTACGCTCGAACGAAAGTTTTATGGGTAGCTGAGTATGAAAATTAAATCTTCGAAAAATTGCTATTGTCGATCGTATAGATAGGCTGTTAATCAAATCACAGCCAATGAAAAATCAAATCGAAGATGGCGAAGTTTCAATAAGTTAAATTTAATAATTTTCGTTTTTAATAAAAACGAAAGAAGTCCACTTTTCGATCATCAACTTATATATGAGTAGGTTCATTCCCTTTTTATGATATCTAATGATTATAATAATATCTATCGATGATAAAAAATAATCAAGTACCAAAAAGGAAGTTCATTTATAACGATTATTTCTCGTCCCTTAGGTCACATCCAGTCGGATTATTTTTTATTAGCTCAAAAAAAGAAACCTGGTAATTTTCAACTCGGTTTTAATGTTGGCAAGACAGGAAGGCCAAGAAGATTAAGTTCAAAGATTGGACGATGACTCTTCCCTTCTTCATCGCTCGACCTTGGCCTAAGTTTCGTCCTCACGAATCCCTTCGTCGAATTTCGAAACTCCTTGTTAACTACGAGAGAAACATTATCCTCTTTATTGTGCGAGTAAGATCAGGTGTGCTATGCCTTGGAAACAATTTTACCTCGTTTCCTTTTTCTTCTACTTTTCCTTCTCTTTTTTTTTTCCTTTCCAACCTTCTTCTTCTTCTTTCTCTATGGCTACCATGAACGAGCTATTTTAGTTCTTGACATTATAGTATCATATAGAAGATCATTGCCATTACTTTATTGGCCAACGTCTCTCGTTTATAAAGCTTTTTTTAAAATCCACTTAGCCTTCGATATAGACTTCGAGTCGATTCTCAAATGAAGAGATCGTTATTCTTATCTTCTCTAGAAAGTACTCGAGAACCCTAGTAAGAAATGGAAATTACCCTAGAAATCGCTCGGAGGTGCGATTTTCTTTGCTTTTTTATCTTCTCTCGATTATCGAAATGGCAAATATTTTTTTTCTCTCTTTCTTTTTAATACTGAGCATCGTTGGAATAATGAGAATGAAAGTTTTTGTTGATTTGTTTACTTTTTGTGTATATATGTGTGTCTGCCTTTTCTCTCCTACTCCCCATAATAATACCGAGAATGCGATTTAACGCTCTATTAGCCACGAACATAATTAGTATTATTCTCATATTTCCACGAGATGATTTTCTCGAGGTATTGCAATATCGATGATCGATATTTTCGTATTTCCACGTTTCATACGGTCATCGAGATTTTATATAAAAATCTTCTCTTCAATTTTTCGCGAAGCACGTAATTGTTTTTTTTTTGTTTTATATTCCATAACATCGACTCAATTCGCGAACGTTCGTGGCATCACGTATTCGAGTGAGGCTTTCTCCGATCGATCGTCTCGACCAAAAAAAAAAAAAAAAGAAAAAAGAAGAAAAAAGATTAAAAAGACTTTTTCTAGGGTTCCGACAATGTTCGAGAATAATCGCACATTAAATTATTTCTTCTGTCATCACGTACTTTCTAATAATTATCATCGAGGAGAGAAGGATGTAGAATGAAAGAACTCCTCATAGAAGAAATTATAACTTTACTATAATATGATTATCGATATTTAATTCTCGTCACGATCGTTTCCCTAACACTCGCTTAAACTTAATCAGATTTCTCTTACTTGTTAATTAACAACTTTTTCAATATCGTTCGCGAGTTCTATCGAGACAATGGCAAGTTAACAAGATCGAAATATTTTTCTCGGATATCGAAATAAATTATTCCGATTAAATATTACAAAACAACCCTTCGAATTATTTATTAATAAAGTGCTAGTGATCAAAAATTGTCTCTCTGTCATCCGAAAGTAAAGTTCAAAAGTAAAGTTCATCTCAAAAGGAATATATGTGTTTTTATGTCTCTCTCAAATTTCTCCAAATTTCTCGTGACATTTGAAATGTTATTGTTCGGTAAAATATTTTGAAGAAATTTTCGTGATCTTAGTCTTAAACAGATTCGATAAAATTTTCACGTTTAAAATGTGAAACACATTGTTGATTCAATTTCTTTTTCATTCGTTCCTGAATTCTAACAAAAGGAGGAAGAACGTGGTTGGTTAAAGGATATTTTCGAAAGTACGAAACTATTTCTCGAATTTCATATTTTTCTAACAACCGTAAAGTACTTTCTTACGGTCTTCAAACTTATGTCTTTTATCTTTTCGTTTTAGCGATAAACCAAGTCACTAAAATGAAAGGTGAAAAGAGAAAGAGAAAGAGAATAAGATGTCATCAGGAAATAAGTTCATGTTCATAATTCTGTTCATATACGCATGTAGGATATATATATGTATATATATAAATATATATATATATATATACACAACATGAATCGTTGAAATTCTTCTTTAAAAGGATGCACTTATTTTTGTCTCTGTCCCTTTATATCTCTCTCTTTGTTAAACTTTAATGTCAAATGCATTTACTTCCTTACCTGAGAATGTACTTAGTGAAAAATCGTTTAACATCGTTTCTTACTTCCCTTAGGTCATATAACTTACACGTATATATATTTCATGTACGAATTTACGATCTTACGAAATAAAAGAATCCGCTTAAAACCATTTCTGATTTTGAAAGTTACGTACGTTGTAAGAACATCGCTTTTATTTTTGATTGGAAGAAGAAAGAAAGAGAGATAGATAAATTGATAGAGGGAGATAGAAAAAGAGAGAGAAAAAGAGAAAGAAACATTTGTTATATTAACAAGAAAGTTAGGAAAGGCTTAGAAAAGAAAACGGGAAAGGACGATTTCGATGAAAATCAAAGTTGATAGAAATTTTATATTGAATTTTCTCGAAAAGAAGATGGCCATGTCCGATCGCCTTAAAGTTGTTTCACTGAACGTGCACGACATCGGCTATTGTATGATCAATACTGTACTGCTCCACTATGAATAGGTCGCGACAGTCGCTTCGCGTCTTATTATTTCATGAGAATGAACAATAAAATGTTAAAAGTATTTTTCATATATTATTTCTCGGATCATAACTTCTCGCTAACTAGTTTTCGTAACGTTTTGTTCTGTTTCTTTCTCTCTCTCTCTCTCTCTCTTTCTCTTTCTCTTTCTCTCTTTCCCTCTTTCTTTTATGACTTGCGTTCATGTCCATGAAAAAAAATTCACAACTTCGAAATGGATATTACCACAGGCAAGAAAGCTTAATGACAAAATCATTTTACTTCATAAAAAGTTTTGACGATTATCCCGTGTCTCAGTAAAATAATCACATTGTTTCTGGTATTACGAAAAAGTGCTTTTAGATCTACCGATTATTTTTATTCCGAAAAAAAAAAAAATACTTTCCCAAGGAAGAAAATCGGAAAAAAGGGGGAAGAGAATAGTATTTAAAAGGATTTTCCATCGCGATTATCACACGATATATATTCTCATGTTGACATCGAATCGTAAAAGTAAATATATTCGCGTGGAACGGAATGTTCATCGTTCGATGTAAAATTCTCGACGATAAATCCTAATGAAATATCTGAGCCGTATCCCTCGCACGGATTTTAAGCTTGATTTGTGAACTATCAGTAACAGAAATTTATTCGTATTAAGTATCATTTCTACGCAATTCTTAAAAAGAGGAAGGTACTGAAATTTTTCGAATTCTCACTGTTCAAAAAGTTCCAGAATAAAAATGCAATGGAATTTCTTTGGAGAAATTTTTCTTCTGCAAGTATTTGGAACGATTCACTATATACGTACAATACATACATATACATTTATATATATATATATATATGTATGTATGTGTGGGTGGGTGTATGTGTATGTATATTGAAATTATATTTCTTAAATTAATTTAACGTGGCCTTTCTCGAAAGAAAAACTTTATAGTATATTTGTTTCCAATAAAATTTACTTTCTTTCTGTTATCAGTCTGAAAGTTTAAAAAGCTCGGGAGAATAGCATACTAAGTGAATGTAAGATAAAAAAAAAGGAGAAAAAAAATAATAATAAAAGAAAAAAAAATATTGTCAAAGAGTGAATCGTTGCTTTCGTCGATAAAAAATTAACAAGATCCTTTTCGAGTGTTTATTTTCTCTCTCTGTCTCTCTCTTCCTCTCTTTTTTTCTCATCGTAAGTCATTATCTCGGGGTGTTTACGCATCTCACCTTTATCGGTATTCACGGAAAGCGGTCGACACTGTAAAAATAGTATCACCGTCACTTTCTTTAGGAATAAAAAAAAAAATTGGCCACGTTTTTTGCAAGCTCCTTTATCCAATTAACAAATAGTCCTTGCCGTGTTAAAGTATCATACAACGAAGAGAGTTTTATGTCGTGGATCAATGACGAGCAATTAGCTTAGGGAAGTCTTGCTCGAATAAAAAGGGGAAACTTGAAGAATTGGTCTACGACGAACGTGCGAAGAAGTTTTGAAATCAAACAGCCATCGAAAGTTCTTCGAGGATTTATCGATCGTTCCTTTCTAGACAATGTCTATGCGATTGTGTCTGTACATATATATATATAAAAGGAAAATATCTATTTTCTGATATGTACATATATTTTATATGTAACTATGTATATATATATATATATATATATATATATATATTGGTTTTTCCGTGTACATGCTCACTATATATGCGCAACGATGCGTAAATATTTTTTCCATCGCTTTTAATTAAATTCTGCGAATTCCTAGCACTGCTCTTGCCTTTCTTTGAGAAACACAGAAACGAGAGAGTTCAAATTTCCCTTTGATCATCTTGTATTATTATTATTGTTATTATTTTCTTGTTTTTTTAATTATTTATTTATTACGCAAGCAAACAAATACGCTTGATAAATACAAATTTGCTAGTCTATCAATTACTCCATTTTATATCGACATCTCGTTATCATTATTATTAAGGGATAATACTTATTGCTTCGAACGCAATATATAATCCTTTCGATTCGTATCTATTTGTATCTCATTCGTATCTAATTTCTTAATCGAATTAGATGTGTAATAAACGATAATTATAGTATTTCGACTATGTTCAATATCTTATTTCGCGTTTATTTTAATAAGGTTCTTTTAGAAAAATATTACTAACTCGTGCGAACGTTCATTCATGACATTATTGACTTATCATTTAGTTTCCATTTCAAAAAATCTTACGAAGGTACGGATACAGGTAATTCGTTACGGAAGTAAATAGACATTGGCACTGACGCTGACGACATCAAATTTGCGTTAAAACTATTTGAAAATAAGTAAACCTTTGCACGATCCCAACTTCGCCTCAGCCTGTACACTCTCCTTAACGAAAAGCTCAAATATCAACCTTAAAAAATTTCCTTACGATTTATCTTCCATTTTTAATAAAATCCGATCCAATAAGTCCAATTCAAATATTTGCCAATAGTTTAATAAAAATTTATAAAATTGTTATGGAGTAACGTTTTGATATTATTTCTCATAGATTTAATTATTGGTGTATTCTGTATATTTCACTATATTCACGATCGATTTCTAACTATAAAATTTTAATAGTTATGGTCTGCAAATGTTGGATATATCTATGTACGTATGTATCATGGAAATTTGTAAATTTTTAGAAAATATTCAATCGATTTTGTTCCTTTTTTTTTGTATTTCGTAATAAAAAATGTCCTTGTACCATTAATGCAACCTTCATTGCAATTGCAAATTTAAACCTCGACGATGACTACGCTTTTTCTTCTTTTCTTTGCGTTTCTTACGTTTAATGAATTCGCCGAAAGAAAAATGTCTCGATAAGTTTCTTCCTGGTTCGTAGATGAAAGGAAATGGTACATAGATACATACGTACATATATACAAGTACTATAAGCACAGAGCGTAGGTTTTGCCATTTACCGAATGACGAAAGTTCTCGCTTCCATGCTTTTGCTCCCTCTCTCTCTCTCTCTTTCTCTGTCTGTCTGTCTCTTTCATATACTCTTTTTCCTCTCTCTTTCTCTCTTTCTCTCTCTCTTTCTCTCTCTCTCTCTCTCTCTCTCTCTCTCTCTCTCTCTCTCGAAAGAACCAGAAGTCAGAGTCAAAGCTTAAACTTTATAAGTTCTAATCAAAGGTCTCCTGTTTTAATGAGCACAAACTGTCGTCTCACTTCGTTAGATTTTTCTTATCGATCGATCGTTTGCAGAATCTATTTTAACAAGTTTTGTTTACAACGTACGTAACAGAAATGATATTTTAAGCGAACGTTTCAGAATAATAATAAACATATATATAAAAAAAAATAAAGAAAAAAGATGAAAGAGAGATGCATTTTTCTCTGAAGTATTATAATTTTCTCTAATGAATGCTGAAACGTCAATATGATCGTTATTCTTTCGTCTTTCTATAGATCTAACGAAGCAAAATATATAATAAGAGAAAATGAATGTACGTGTATGAATACGTACCGATCCTGAATCAAAAGTGACGTTGGTCGTCCTTTTCACTCGTCTATTTGTTTTCTTCAACTTTATCGAAAGATCGATCTAAATCGGTCGGAACGATTTAATCGAAGATCACGGAAACTCTTTGATAGGCGCGAAATCAATTTCCCTTTATACTTCTCTTTAAAGTAGAACCCTTAATGAAGTTTCTCTTCACTCTCTCGCAGTACTTTTGTTAAACCAAACATATGTAAATATATATATATATATATATATACATACGCATATATACATATATATATATATATATATGATTATTAAAAAAATAAGAAGAAAAAGAAGAAACGTAGAAAGGAAGAAAAGCAAAGAAAAGAAAAGAAGAAAGCTCTTAATATAAAAATCTAATTCGCACGTCGAAAATTTTTCTCGTAGGCTCTTAGCTCACACACTCAAACAGTTCGAGCATTTCGCGAGACAAAAGAACTATCTATATTCTTTAAAGAAAATTGCATAATTACGGCCGTAATCAAATTCTATGAAATAATAATGATCGGTTAGTTTAATAGGATGTAGAGTGTTTTGAAGCTTTTCGGAGCTTTCACCGAGCTTTCGAAAATAGTTCTGACCGTCGCGACGGTCGGAGCGATACTGCGATGTTCGGTCGCGACCCGGTATCCCCTTCCACGATCGACCAGCAGCCGATCGACCAATCCCCTTCGGAGCTTTCCGTCGCGTTGCCGAGCTTTCCTCTAGAACCGCGCGCGCTAACTCATAGCGACCGTGGATATGCAACTTTCTCGACGTGCAACGGGGGTTGTACTGTTGTTAGAACCTAACTCGTCGTCTCTCACGTGTTGCTTCACCGTAAACACCGACCGACCAGCTGTACTTAATCCGATGACGTAAATCTATCCTTTCAAACTCGACTTTTCAATAGCAATAAATGAAAAGAAGTCTTCTTCCATTTCTTCCTCTTTTTCTTTGATGCTTTTTCAATTTTCTATATTTTGCGGTTTCTCTCTCTCTCTCTCTCTCTCTCTCTCTCTCTCTCTCTCTCTTTGCTTTTCTCCGTCTCTATCTTCCTCTTTCTCATTGTCTTTCTCCATCTACTTGTCAATCTCTTCTTGCCTCTTTTCCTATTTCAATATCCTATCCCGACATGCTTCGACTAACGAGAATCGTTCACTTCCAAAGACGAAGCTCTTTATTCTTCACGGGAAACTAAGCTTCGAAATTTGATCGAAAATGAATCCTTAGTTTCTTTTTCTTTTTCTTTTTCTTCTTTTTTTTTCGTGTCGTAACACGTAACTCTTGTCGTTATTTAACACTTCACTTTCGTATTCCTTTTTTTTTTGCTTCTCTTTCTTTTTTTTCTCTTTCACTTTCCTTTCCTTCTTTTTGTTCTGTGATACGTTTAAGTCTCTCGTGCAGTTAAATATTTTCTTAATACTTTATCACGAAAGAGCTCCCGAGGGTTTCGCTGTTCGATGATGTAAAATTGGATTTATATCTAAGCTCGTATAACGTTGTAATAAGAATGTAAATTTGTTTAAACTCGTTGGATTAATACTCGTAGAGGACGATAGAAAAAGCGTTTTAAATGCTAATCAAAAAGGATATTTTATTCGTCCACATACGATGTATCGGTTTTCGGTTTTAATATACCTGGAAAAACGCGACTGAGTTTGGGATTCGCTAATGAACGGAAGGTATATAGATGTTTTGATTAAATTTTCGGCTGCTACCTACCGGAGCGAAGTCGAAAGATTAGTGAAAAGTAACTATGTATCCCATTTAATTTCTGCAATTTTAAACAAAATCAACATTTCCATATTCCCTGCAGTATTACGCTTTTCTTATCTATATATTCTGTAATTAAATACATAAATTAACAGTTTCATAAATATGCATTTTACAAAATATTTCATACGTAATATTTAACGTAGAATAATGATCAGAGAGATACGTAATTATAAAATCATCGTATCGTCGTATCTTTGATCAAAGGAGATACTTCTTGATAGTTCTTGATAGCAAAAGGCATATCAAACGGGAATACTTTCTAATCGTAATCTTTGGCGTTCTTCCAAATCTCTATTTTAACTATTGATTCACGATTATCCTTTTTGGTGGTTTTTTCCTGGTGCGTCGTTCGCATTTAATTTATCAGAGCTCGTGGCTCACGTGTTGCTTCAACGTGAATGTCAATAAAATGAATACACATTGTTGGATGAAGAATCGCCCACGGAACTTAATGGCCGTTCTAAAAAAGAACTTGTTACTCTCTACTTCCTTCGTAAGTGTTTGTGTATATGTTAAAATGTATTACACCTATATGTATATAGATACACTAAGGTATTGGTATTTACATACGCGTAAGTGTAATTTCAAATCGACTTTCACAAGGAAATCCACTTTATCGTATTTCCAAACGCCCCCGCAAAAAAACATTTCCCTACGAGGAAAAATTACTATCGCGGTCGAGTTAAATAAACTATCTCTACTTTTTTTCTTCCCTTCTACCTACTTCCCCCTTTACCTCGTCTCTTCCATTACGGAGAACATCCTTCGTCATACTCCTTAACTCCTTGCGTTGGCATTAAAACGACCCACTTCATACTGTCGGAAATAGATATTCGATCCGCCATTTAATTCTCCTGTTACAATATACAATAAACCTGATATTCGAACATTAAATGTCGGACGACAAAAGCAAAGTATGTAGAACTGTATGTGCGTGTGAACGCGCGCGTGTGGCATGTTGTGTATTTATGAGCGTGCGTTCGTCTTTTTGTTTTTATTATTACATTTTTTTTTATTTTTATTTTCTTCTTATTTATTTTGTTCCGTTTGTTCTCTTCTTTTCCTTTCATGATCGTGATATCATTATAGAAAACAAGATCGCACGAAGAGGATTTAATGAGGAACGGATTAATTACACGAAAGTTGTAAGAGACTAAATCTTGTTGCCCCCCCCCCAACCCTTCTCTTTCCCCTTTCTCTATCTCTCTCTGTTTCTCTCTTTGTCAAACTCGAAATTTGCAGATGTAACATCCGGAAGTGTACCAGGTTTTCGCGTACATCTTTTCAAGTTCTGTTTGATTCTGGAAATTGCTACTTATTTATTTCTCTCTAATTTTCTTCGACTATTTCAATAGAAAACTTTATAGCTTTACCTGAAAATCGTTGTATGAATATCTCGTAGAATCGATTTGCATATGCGAATATACGTCAGAATGCTTTAAAATCAGTTAGAGTTGATTTTCAAGATGAAACATGTCAAGACGGATAGACGCGCGAGAAGAAGTGACTATCGAAATCTGGGACGTTGTAAATTTTTTATTAAGTGTAAGCAAATACTCGTAAATACTTGTGTCAAATAAAATTTCATTGGGAATAAAGTATGAAGAATTTTTTGAATTCGTCGAACGTTCAAAGTGTTTAAATATTATTATCAAAGATAATATGATTTATCGTTCAGTTATATTGACAATCGATAAATTATTTGCTAATATAAAATATATATTTGCTGAGTAGAGAAAGAGAGAGAGAGAGAGAGAGAGTGAGAGAGAGAGAGAGAGAGAGAGAGGAAAGATAGAGAAAGAAAGACGATAAATACATACTTTGAATTGTTGCGGTAATTTCAAAGGAGTAGGAGAGCTTCGTGAGAGAGAAAGCAGTTGTACCGTCGACTGCCTGAACGACTTGAAATCGATTTTCCTGCGGTTATTCACCTCTGCAAAACGTGCAGGTAACGTCTCACAAAAGCGGGAATGATCGATGAAAAGTTACAACTGATTCTTTTGTGCGACCGCTAGCTCTTTGATATCCTCGGCACAGTGAAGATTCAATGGCTCAGAGACCTAATTAAAAATGACTATGTCAAAATAATAAATGATCCCTTATTTATTTCTTTAATAAATTAATAAAACACGTAATGTATATATATATATATATATATATATATATATATATATATATATATATATATATATGTCATTTTACGAAAATAAAATATTATTTCGTCTAACAAAAAAAAAAGAGTTAAAAATTAATCTGTTCTAAATCATTTTCAATTTTAATGAAATAAGTAAAAGATATGTCAATGAAATTATTTATGAAATGTCATTGAAATATAGATATTTGAATAGATTAAATCATACGATATATAATAACTAATATAATAGCATAGCCGATCATTTAAACGTCAATTAACCGAAGAACTGATTACTCGAAAGCTGGACAATCGAGATATCGATTTGCCAAAATACTCAACCAGACTGGAACATTCTGAAACGTAAAAATAGATACTGAAAACGATAATTTCTCTTTTCTTTTTTCTTTTTTAATTTTTACTATATAGAAGAAAGAACAAACGTTTCTAGGAATATATAGAAACATCAATGTTTTATGTATTTTTTTAATTCATTTGAAATATTATCATTTGAGATATTAGTCACATTATTTCGAATTATCGACCGCATCATTAATGATTCATGATACTGTAACTAAATACTGAATCCAACTTTGAGCAATAATATGAATAATAAAATAGAAATACACTCTATATAAATTCATGCCATTAATAGCTGTCAAACAAAAAAAAGAACAATAATAATGATAATAATCGTACAATTGTTATAATATTTATATGAAAATTTCGTCTATCGTGACCGATTTTGTCAAGAATTTATCGAGTGGCGGAACGTTAAGAGATTGATAATAGATGCATCTGGAGCAGAGAGATGCGCCCTAAATTTTGTGAACATGAAAACATACGCAAGTAACATCGAAACGGTCGAGCGAACGGATCCATTTAGGCCAGACAACAAACAACTCTTTATCGTTGTTCGATAGAACGTCGATAAATTTGTTTCCACATGTTCACTTTATTTTTCCCTCATTAGATATTACATCCCTCAATGAAAAAAATCGATTTATTTCGATCGAACGCACACATTAAAAAGAAATACCTCGGACCTTTTATTCGAATTAATGGAAAGATTAATCATTCGGAAATGATTACTCTATCAGACAAAAAAATTTTCTTTCTTTCTTCCATCAGAAAAATAAATATCCTATATGTTTCCCTTCATTGTCTCAATTATAAATCAATTCGAATGAGCTTGAATTATCGACGCGAAAAGGAAGCTAAACAAATATAAAAAACAAATAAATAAATAGATAAATAATTAAGTAAAAAAAAAAAGAAAAGAAATAAATAAAATAGAAAGAGAAAATAAAAGAACGTTTTATTTAAAATTCCGTAATTAATTTCGTTCTCTGTTCGTACGGCGGCTCGGTGGTTCTGACGTCAGCCGATGATGACGACGACGACGACAACGACAACTACGACGAAAGGGACAGGGACCTTTTCGCAGGATTATCGATTTTCAACGTTTCGAGGTTTCTGGAGCGATACGTGCACTGCGCAAACTCCTAGGTCGTGCTACCGACTCGCAAAGATTCCGAGTGGGCACGGAGCGTCGCGAGCGTCGCGAGAGCGTCGTCGCCATGACGAAATTCCGCGAAAAAGAGTCTACTTTTCTCGAGTCAAGAGTTATCCCATCTCTCTCCCTCTTTCTTCTCCATTGTCTGTCATTCTTCATCTACTAGAGTTTACCATCCTTTGTGTCTTTTCTCTAATACGTGTATAGAAAATTCCGAAGGAAAATGTCGACGGTTCATGAGTCTTTTACAATTTTTTTTTTTTTCCTAAATGCTACGATCCTACGATTGGTCTTTCATTCGAATTAATATAATATATATATATATACATATATAATATATAATATATATATACGTATACATATCAGGTGTTACGAAATTTCATCGAAAATGACTGAAGATATTCGTGTCAGCGTTGCGTGCTTCCTGATCATCGCTTCGATCGTCCTCTCCGATGGTAAGTGATGGATTATGTATTTCTCCCTATCTACCTTCTTATCTTTCGTTGTCCATGTATGTGTCTGTCTATATATATATATATGTGTGTGTGTGTGCTCTGATTTATACGTATACGCGCGATTATATCTCTATGTATTAAAAAATACGATAAAAAAGAAAAAGGAAGAAATGTTTCAAACGAATATTTTATGTCGTCAATGGATTGAAACACATCGTTATGATAATTATCTGATTTTTCGATGATCTTGAAGTGATTAACAAAATAGTCGCGTTTACACTTTATAAATGGAATCTTATGTTATTTCTTACATATTCTTGTAGTCGATATCAGACATATTTTAGCAATAATTATCGCGTGCATATATTTAAATTATACATTAAAATTACTATATGTATCTGTATGTGCGTTTAACATTTTTCATGTGGCACTTCTGTGCCTATATCTATTTATTTTCGCGAGCTAAAAATTTTAGTTTAATCCGAAATTATATATATATATATATATATATATATATATTTATATATGTATGTATGTATGGATATTATTTATCTTGATTTGCTTTTAATTTTCTTCCTTTTTTTTTACATTTTGATTAACATAGTTCTCTCGTAGTTCTTTTCTTTTAATTATTTATGATAATAAATCATGTTGTCATCGATGATACAATTAATTGATTATATGCAATATGCGCAATATTTGCAGAAAGATAGATGATATCTAAAAATTGTTCTCTATTATCTTCTTACATCAATCTTCATTCAAACGTCGATCTAATAAACGAGATTTTATATTAGCACTATTAACCTTTAACGTGATTTCACCAAGTGTATGATATACATACGCAGTAAGTTTTCCTTCGATAAGCAGGTCAATTAATGGCGAAAGAACATCGAACTCATGCTGCTTCCGAACGGCCAAACGATTTATGGTGTTATCAGTGCGATACCATGGATGATGGGGAGTTATGTTCCGATCTTTCCTCTAATCACAGTTCCTTTATGCAGAAGTGTAAGGACGATAAAAGAATTTGCATGGTATGGATGATGACATTATATATAAAAAAAAAAATTAAAGTAAAATTGAATCAATAAAAATATGATATAAATTAAAAATAATTTTTCCTTTGAATAAAACATAAAGAAAAAATATATATATACATAATTTTAAACAAGTATGATTTCTTTAATCGAGTTGATTATTTTCCTTATTTTTTTTTTTCTTTTTCATTTCTTTTTACAGGTGAAGCGATTCTCTTATACGACGAGTACAGAAAATTCGACTTCCAGTCCTCAAATGTGGTCATTGGAAAGGAACTGCACGAGTAAATGCGAGCCGGGTTGCATCGTGATCGGTGAAAGAACGAAGCTTTACGCTTGCACTGCCTGTTGTGATAAATCTTTCTGCAATACCGGAACCGGAACTGCCAACGATCTTACGATGAAAGAAATCAACTTCATTTTAGCTCTTATACTTCAAATCGTTTTAACAATTACCATGTATCCGTCGTGACATTATCGATAAATATCAAAAAAGCATTAAGTTTCACGCAGGACTTCCTTTTATTTCGTCGAACCGATCAAACATCCTTTCCTTATTTATAGTTACTAAATATTTCAAAAATGTTAAAAGAGACAGCAACTTCCGGATATAGTTTAGTCGTTCGTTTTTGGTCCGTAATACGAGACGAATATCTCGATCTTCTTGGAAGACAGATGGACCCAGAAATTTCTCGTGAATTTACATAATTTTAGAGATCCACCTTACAGTCAGTTCGAACAGTTTCCACCCGTCGATTCCATTCGATGAAATTTCAATTTCTAGTTAATTATCTTCTCTCATTGTACATTAACAATGATATTGATTACAAACGTATGTAAGCATATACCTACACAAATAATAATTATATAAAAGACAATCCTTTATTCGTTAAATTGTTATTGTCGTCTACGTTGACGTAACAATTTAATTATCGTCGAATCTGTAAAACAATTACTTGCTGAGTTGGTTCGTGTAGCAGGTGGTCGATAGGTAGTATATGTGGATAGAGAATTCCTTGGGATTCGATAAATTCGAAAAGCGACAGTTTGTCAGTGGAAGATCGGAGAAGAGAGTACTTACGTTGGACATAAAGCCGCCATTATTAGAACTTGTGCCGGTTGCCAAGTACTTGACTGGCGTGCTTTTTCTAGCCCCGCAACGATGCGTTTGCATTCGTCGATGCGATGCGTTCTCGGCTTCGCAGAATATCCGGCTCGCTCGTCTCTTCTCTGTCTCGTCCTCTCTCTTTTTCTTTTCTCTATCTCTTTCTATCTTTCTCTCTCTCTCTCTATCTCTCTCTCTATCTCTCTCTGTCTATCTGTCTCCTTCTTTCTCCCTCTTTCTCTCTCTTTCTCGTGGGCGCGTGCTTTCGTCGTTTTCCTCGTCCATGTGCTCGCCAGTTGCAACGCGTACGGCGTACCAAACGAATGCACTTTTGATTAGACCTTAATTAGAAAGAATTCTCTCTTCAGTTTAGTCCAGCGATGTTTACGAGTCGAAATTTTCACAAATTACGAAGTAGTTTTTCTCTCTCTTTCTCTCTCTCTCTCTCTCTCTCTCTCTGTTTTTTCATTCTCTTTTTTTTTTATTTTCTTTCTTTTATTTTTTATTCTCTTTTTTTTTTCCCCTATAAATCATATCTCGAGATTTTTCATTGAAATCGTTTGAAAAACGATCCAGTTGTTTCCCGAATTGACCCATGACTCTATTTGTTTCCTCTACCGAGGACAATTTCAACGAAGAATGATTTCACGCGTTAAGATTTGATAGATCTGATACGTCATATCGTATCATTCATTGTCATCCAGTGTCAGTTGTTGTCATTGCCGTCAAAGTCATCCTATTCGTGTGT
This sequence comes from Vespula vulgaris, assembly GCF_905475345.1. Taxonomy (NCBI): domain Eukaryota; kingdom Metazoa; phylum Arthropoda; class Insecta; order Hymenoptera; family Vespidae; genus Vespula; species Vespula vulgaris. Next base: position 5,730,779 of record NC_066592.1, read on the forward strand.
GTTAACGTTTTGTAAAACTGACTGACGATTTATATATATATATGTATGTATATATGTATGTATGTATGTATATATAATACATACTATTCGATGTCGTTGGTACACGCTCGTTAATATTCACCGTAATTCGCTTTATTCAACAACCAGTACTTCGGCCAAAGTTTAACGAGTGCGAGCGTATAAAGTGTCGAGTGGCGAAAGGAGTGTAGTTGAAATTATTAAACGTTCGAGTGTTTCCGACATAACGCGCGAGCGTTTAGCCAGTGGAAAAACGATTTGCCCGTATAAATTGTGATTTTCTACGTTTCTCTTTCTCTCCCTCTCTCTCTTCCTCTCCCTTTCTTTCTCTCTTTCTCTTTTTTCTCTCCTCTCTCTCTCTTTCGTGGGTGTAAGTACGCGTAAAATTTTATCATGCGTTTCGAGTGTGACAGAAAGAGATATAGATAGAGGGAAAGAGAAACAGAGAGAGAGAGAGAGAGAGAGAGAGAGAGAGAGAGAGAGAGAGAGAGAGAGAGAGAAATAGCGAGTCTGTGCGAAAGCAACCGTACGGAATTTAATTAATGCGACAAGGTGCAAGCATGCCACAATCGAAACTCTCGAGTTTGCTAGTAATGACCTGGTTGCTCGGTACGATAGCCTGTAAATCGCGCGTCGACGAGCTCATTCAAAGTTTCATCGAATATGAGATCGTTTATCCAACAATAATAACGGATGATCTATCCTCATCGTTACGTGATCATCGATTACCGTTCGAAAATCGTTCGAGGAATCTACAGGAGGAAACAACGATCTACGTGATCGTCAAAAATTGGACGTTGAGAACTACGATCAATGATCGATTAACACTTTCGAAGGATCTCCATCTTCGCGGTGGAAAAAATTTCAATAAGAGTTTCGACTGCGATTTAAGACATGGAATCGTCGAAAACAATGAAAATATTTCGTCGGTCGTTCTGACGATTTGTTTGGATGAAATTTACGCTTTTGTCATCGTCGACGGTAGATCCTTCTTCGTGGAACCATTAACGAATGGTCGGCATATATTTTACGAGTCGAATAATACCGGATGGTGGTCGTCGTCGAGAAAATCGTCGAAAAGTAAGGGAATATTTTCAATATCTATACCTATGCACTTTGGGAACAGCTATAATAAACGAACGTAACGTTATAAAGATTTTATTAATATTTATTGGAAATATCTTTCATTTTAATTATTAAAAGAAAGATTTGTATAATATATATATGTATATATATATTTATAATTTATAGTATAAATCTACTCGAACAGAGACTCAACAAATAATATTAATCTTCGGATATGAATTAAGAATTTGTTTTATGATGAAAAAAAATGAAATGAAATCTAAAATATACGGATATATATGTGGATGTATAAATGTCTTTTAACTTCAAAGTTGAAAAAGGCAAGAAATTAAAACGTTACTTTAATTGATATTCTACTGTAATATACCGACACACCCACGCTAACGTATCTAGGAATTGTTACAGGTAGATTCGAATGCGTACGAGATACCGAGTGTTTATATAGTTTCCCAACGTTGCATCGGTATTAACATTTCTATGCTACGTCCTAGACGTGTCCACCAGTAGCACTTGTATTCTTAGTAAAACGTTATAGATCCTCTCCACCTGCCATGCTACGACAAACATGTGCTATGACCCAGTTCCTATGTCTCTCTCTCTCTCTCTCTCTCTCTCTCTCTCTCTCTCTCTCTCTCTCTTATTCTATATACAAATACATTCGTAGAAACGTATATATCAACAATTCGCTAAGATGTCTATTTACAATGTAAATATAAATCGTATTACTCCGTACAAGATCAAAGAATTTTTCTCTCCTTTTTCTTTTTGTATTTTTGATCTTTTTTCAGATTTTGGTCCATCGATCGAAATTTTCCCTTTGTATTACACGAAGAAAAAGGACGGCTTGAAAAATCCCACAAGACGATCGAAACGGGAAATTCGAAGCATTAAAAGTAATGGATTTTATAATCTCACCGGAGATGTCTTTGACATGGAAAATTTTGATCTCGGTGCTGGGGATAATGAGGATTTCTTGAAAAAAGATGAGGACGTTATGATCGAACGATTGCCACAAAGGAATGATCCCGAAGACGTCGGTTATTTTTCTAATCCATCTTGGAGCAGAAGCAAAGTACCGAGTACATGAAACTTCTTCCTCTTTTTTTTTTTGTTTTCTTTTCCTTTTCACTTTCGTTTCCACGTCGTAATTAATTAATCAATCAATCAATCAAGCAAGCAATCAATCAATCAGACGAACAAATAATTAATTAATTAAATAAATAATTAATTGATTGATTGACTAAATGACCGATATAAAATTCATTCTTTTGTGGGAAACAATTAATATGCGCCATTTTATAACGTTGCTTCAATTATTATTTCGTTTAAATTAGCCGATTGAAAATTCGAACATCAAGATGGTTTAATAAATATCACGTGTCCCATATAATTGCGTTACAAATAATTATAATAACGTTTTATTAACTCATTGACATAGAAAGGAAACAATTGCCACCACGATGGTTGGAGGTCGCGATTGCTGCGGATTATTCCGTCATTGAATTTCATGGTCCACGTGTTCAACAATACGTTTTGGCACTACTTAATATCGTGAGTTAATATCACAAATTATTAATATTCTATTTTTATTCTATCTGATATTTGACCTTTTTATATATTGAATTTTATTGACGATACAAAGAGATATGAATTTCAGCAAAATTATTTCATTAATTATTGATTATTAATGAGAACAATTTTTTCATTTTTTCTTCTTTTTTCCTTTTTCATTGCAACGATTAAAGTGCCTACAAAGTCGTAATACTTCTTAGACCAGATGAAGAATGTAATCAATTCGTAATTAATTGCCAATCGAATTATCTCTTTGGATGAGCTCAATAAGAAGCCCATAAACGTTCGAATCTTTCAGCTTTTATCTTCGATTTTACGACGAAAGTAGAAACGAGTTTAAATGAAACGTAATTTTCCGTATTAATTAGCAATATACTTGGAAAGCTTAGGGGAAGAGAGATAGAATTATGATACGACTAAAGAAAACTTTTAATTTTGATTAAATACCGATCGAAATTGTGATTATATATGATCGAGTTTATACAAAAGAAATAGAAATGTATCTTATTTTTTCCATTTTGTAATAATTTAAAAACAAGAACGTCGACAAGTAGACGTTCGATATTCCGAAATGGAACATATTTTTCAGGTCAGTGCCGTTTTTAGAGATCCTTCTCTCGACTCAAATATGGTTCTCGTCGTTGCTCGTGTAATCCTTTACACGGAAAAAAAAGACAGTTTGGTAAGATTATTTAAATTCGAATGTTTCTTCTACGTAATATATTCTCAGAATGCTAATTGTATACGTCTGACTCTATGTATGTATGTGTGTGTATACGATCGATCATATAGTATTCCAACGATATCAGTATTCCATTCGTAGGTTCAAGATGGAAACTCAAGGAGATCGTTGGAGAACGTCAACAAGTGGAATCGGAAGCTCTTGTCCTTATCAAAGGATAGTCACGATATAGCAATATGGTTAACTCGTTTGGACATAGGTGGTCCTTCAGGATATGCTCCCGTTTCGGGAGTTTGCAATCCTGCGAGATCTTGTACTTTAAATCGAGACGAAGGTTTAACGAGCGCTTTCATCATAGCTCACGAAGTAGCACATATGTTAGTAAAATTATTATCATTTGAAAGATCTATGAAAATATCTTTTCGTATATACAGAAAAATATGTATATATACGTGTGTGCGCGTGTATAAAATTAATTAAAACCTATGTCGACTTGTCTTTCTTTTCTAAAGAAAACAGAAAAAAAAATGAAAACAAAGTTTCGCAAATGAAAAATTATTTTACATACATAGCTTGGGCTTGACTCATGATGGCGATAAAACCGCTGGAAATTTTTGCGTCGAAGAAGCGTCTCTTGGTAGCGTGATGGCTCCTATGGTGGCCGCGACCTTCCATCACTTTTATTGGTCCACATGTTCCAGGAAAGAATTCCATCGAAAAGTCAAGTAACGTTGTAAATTACTTATCTCTTATTATACAGCGTAATATACTACCTCTCTCTGTAACATCCCGCAAACTAATGAACGACTCGACTATTCTAGACAGTGGTCTTGTTTATTGAACCGACCCAACGACAATAACACTACACGCTTGGATATAAACATACAAGAAATGTTTACAATGGATGAACAATGTCGAGTGGAATTTGGCCAAGGGTAAGTTAACATTTAATATAAAACAAAACTTTGTAAACATATCGATCAAATTTTATCTATCTATTTAATCTATCCTTGAAACATCCATTAGTTATCACCTATGTAAAAGTTTTGAAATTCGTGAACCATGTTCACGTTTATGGTGTGGCAATTCTAATATTTCTCAAGCTTGCAAAACTAAAAAGGGACCACCGATGGAAGGTACACTTTGTGGAAAAAATAAAGTAAGACGAACGTATAAAGTTTAAATAGTCCATTATTTTTCTACGTTACAATGGGATAATTAATTTTTACAGTGGTGTGTAAACGGTCGCTGCGAATCCATGGACCGAGAAAGATCGAACTTGGAGCCATTGTTTTACAATCCAAGAAATGGGGGATGGAGTGTTTGGAGTTCTTGGAACAAGTGTTCCAGAACTTGTGGAGTTGGTGTGCAATGTAGATCACGTTCATGTAACAATCCACGGTAAACGATTAATCATGCATTTTTTTTTTTCTTTCAACTAAAAGAAGAAAAATAAATAAACGATTATGTTATCGTAGGCCAGCATACGGTGGGAAATATTGTATGGGTCCGAGCGATGATTGCAGAATTTGCGAGTCAGCTAAATGTACGACGAATATCGACCTTCGTGCTCAGCAATGTTCAAGACTGATCGGTATTTTAGATTTTAAAGAAATATCGTCTAAAGTAAACATGACCTGGTTGGCTTACGAGCCTGAGGAACTTGAATTAAAATGCCGATTGGTTTGCCGTAGCAAAGAGACCGGAGAAATTTTTTATAGCGGGAAGAACCTAATGAATGGCACTCCTTGTTCCTACGGTTCTACGGATATCTGTATTCAGGTAACGAAGGGTGACCTTCATTATCTATCAGTAGATCGAGGAAGGACAAACGGTGTGAACAAAAGAAAAGACGAATTAATTTTGATTTTCTTTTTTTAGGGTGAATGTAAACGAATGGGTTGCGATAATGTTTTTAATTCGGAAAAAGTATTTGACAGTTGTGGTACTTGCAATGGCAATGATACTGATTGCGACTACGTTGTCAACAAGTTTCAACGTAAACTTCGCCGAGGTTAGTACGGTAACTCCGGTTAAAATTGAATTTTCGCCAAGAGGGAGAGAGAGAGAGAGAGAGAGATAGAGATGGAGAGAATATTACAAGTTTCCCTCCAAGTAACTGAGAAACAAGAATAATTAGTTTACTATTTGGTAAGAGATGGATATAGTTAGAGTGAGATCTTACGAGATATACCGTCCACTCGAAATTCCCAAACTCAATATCTTCCTATCTTAAAGATGACCGATTACCAATACGATTCAACCATTTGTTCGAACGTACGAAACTATCTCCTGAAAATAAATATTTACATTGAATCGAATAATAATTTTTATTTAATATAATTCACGAATATTGTTGATGATACCGAGCTATGATGAGCAGATTTAACACGTTTTAAATGATAATAAATGATATAGTTAAAAAATATAGAGAAAAAAAATATATATAAGAACAAATTATCTATTTGCAGCAATGACGCGTGTGGCTGTATTACCACGCAATGGTATTAACATGGCAGTGAATGTTACTATAATGAAAACATCGTTTAGCCATAAAATCAATACTACTTTCGTTATAATGGATGGAAAAAGACGGCGACACAAAGTAAACGATTTTAATACAAAAGGTCACGAGTTACTGGCAATCGAGGGTACTGCTTTTCGAATTCAAATAACTAGTAATAACAAATATGCCATAAAGACGAGAGGGATGGCTTTGGATGATGTCATCGTATCGGTATAAAAAAATTATTGAACATCTTTTTCAATTTTTTTTTTTTTTTAACGAACTTTACGATCAGATCGAAAGTATCGGAACAGATGTTCTTGTTGTTGTCTTTTTTTTCTATATTTTTCTTTTTTTAATTTTCATCATTTTGTACAGTTCGTAGTACCGACGGACGTCATCAAATCAGGTACGTCGATCGCTGTATCTTCACGGTATTCCATAAATCGTAATGAAAGAAATACAGACAAACGATACCTATGGTTAGTGGGTGGATGGAATTTTTGTTCTGTCAGCTGTGGAGGAGGAATACGCAGGAAAATGATTGCTTGTAAGGACGATAAAACTGGAAGAATCGTTTCCAGAAGGAAATGTGCATTTCTTCCCAAGCCTTTTTTAAAAATGGAAACCTGTAACATACAGAGGTAAATGTTTATAGATTTAGTGATTAATAAAGGTATTATGAATAATGAGCAAATTACAGTCTCTCGTAATTTATTGATTATTGAGCAAAACGTTTATAAAAAGCAGAGAACAATGAAATTTATTACTTTCTACGGATTTTTTTTGTCATTACTCGTTATTCATAATCGCCAATATATATTAATCACTTAGTCCATAATATATACATATATTCATACATAACATAGATAATTATTAATTAATTATAAACGATGGATTTATTCAAAACGAATAATTTTCTAGCTGCGATTACAAGTGGCTCCCAGGACCATGGGAAACATGTTCTGTTACCTGTGGAAATTTTGGTATTCAAACTCGTCAACTTCATTGCGTACGTTCCTCCTATAACGAGAGTGAAATAATTAGTAGTAATGAATTGGAAGCATATAGGATTATATTGAGACCATCTTTATGTATGGATCATCAACGACCGAGCATCGAGCAAGAATGTAATAGGATAGCCTGTTAAAATTGTTGCTAGTAATATTTTAGATTCGATTCTTTTTTTTTGTGTTACGAGAATCACGATTTAGAAGAATTCAAATTCAACTGCTTGTTCTTATAACGCAGATAGTATCTAGTTGGTACATATATATGGTTTTAGAAATATCGATTAATGAAGAATACATCAGGTAATTCGAATATTAACAGGAATATTGTAAAAATCGATGTCATCTAATAAATTTACATATTTACGTATTACAGTTGTGACATCACTTGAGCTTGACAATTACATATACGCAAAAGATATTTCATTCAGAAAGGGAAGGAGTAATCGTAGAGTAAGTTTTTGTAAGTAATTACAAAATAGGATTGAACAGACATAATCTTATCTTTTTCGACAGATATTAAATTAATTCTTCATTTTTATAGGATTCATATCCGTCTAAATCAGAACTGTGATCAAGAGGAACCATAATATAATGCAACGTAAAGATCATTTTCTTTCTTTCTTTTTTTTTTTTATATAAAATAATCTATTTTTAAGGGTTTCTTTTCTTTTCTTTTTTTTTTATAATGCGTTTAAATACGAATTTTGTTCTTTATACTATCTTAAGTCGTCGGCTTAAATGATTAACGTCGATGATGGACTAGGTTTTATTCGTATCCAAAGTATACATAATGATAACATCGTTGGTGCAAATGAAAGATTTAATAAAACGAAATCTCATATAAGCAAGATGTTATAGCGTTACATATAATGAGAAATATATGCTACAATAAAAATATTTACTTCAGATCGTTCTTTTCTTTTCTTTTTTATCTTCTTTTTTTTTTTTACTATCGAACCATTTTTCCCCCATTTCACGATCCTAATCTAAAATGAATGAAAACAACGCGATCGCTATATATATATTAATCTCTGTTATATATATTTTTTTGCCAAAAGATTTCTTATTAACTAAATAAAATCTTTGTTTAGCGTGATTAGTTAAATCGTCTCGTACATTCGGACACGAAATGTATTCTTGTACTTATCTGACATCAATTCGATATGTTAATTGGATATATATATATTTTGTGTGTGTATGTGTGTGTCTATATATATATATATATATATATATATATATATATATATATATATATATATATATTAACCTGATTTAAAGAGACGTGTAAAAGGTAAAATGTAGACATACAGAGAAAGCCAGTAAAAGATATGCTACTGACTAGAAGCTCGTGAACTTTTCGAAAAACCATGAAAAGTACTTCTCTTTCGTTTGTTTGGAAAGATCTATCGATCATATGTTTCTTTTCTTTTTTTTTTTTATGAATGATCGATCTTGTTAGATACTCGCTCTTTTTTTTTTAACTCTCTCTCTTTCTTTCTTTCTTTCTCCCTATGGATTTATAATATCGTAATAATAAGTATTGTCTGATTTCCAACTTTAATTACCTTCATTTATATAACTAAGCTTACAAGTTAGAGAACTCGTACTGTCATGGCAAAGGGGCATCTAAATTAACGACGTCATTGTCGTGCTTGCATGCGGTTAATTAATTGTTGTGAATATTATACGATATCTATGAATGTATATAGCTAAATTAATTGTCAGTTTTTTAACGTGTCTAGGTGTGGGTAGATATATACGTATGTATGTATATATGTATGTATGTATGTAATTATGTATGTATGTATATATGTATTCATATGCGTGGACACGCTCGTATTTATGGATTCGTAATAATAACGCCGCGTGTATATACGCTGAATCGTTTACTTATATAATATGATATATTTGGATATAATATATTATATTTGATATATCATGTTTGAACGTATCGTAACTGTACGCGCTTGTATATATATATTATATTATATACACATAATATCCTAGGTACAAATAATCTTTACAAAAATATTAATTTGGGAAGGCAAACTTTCAATGATAAGCCATTACTTTTTAAATACTTGCAAATGTAACAATAACGTGAATCGTTTTTATCTATAATCTTGAAATTATAGGGTAACTTTAGTTATCTTGTTCTTTCTTTTTTTTCCCTTTTTCTTATCTTTTCTCTTCAATCGTCGTTCGTTTTTTTATTTATTTCGTTTCTTTTTTATTTTTCGTGTTTTTTCCCTTTTCGTCATTTTCCCATATCTCGAGATTATCGTGTAGATCGTAAAAGAATCGATCCTCACAAGAGTTCGATGTCGTTCGTATGTTAAGATGACACTCGATTAAAATATCGTTTAATTTTATTAAGATATTCGAAAAACTCGATACTAACGCAAGTTCTGATTTTTTTTCAACGAAGCGTTCGCTGATTCATACTTGCGTATTTTGGATACTACGTAGAAGTAGGCTCGACGGAAACTCCTCGTTTCGATAAAATACGTGAAAACAATTTCAAAGTGTTCGTTTCGAGATGACAATGATCTCGTTTAGAAAAAAAAAAAAAATCAAAAGAAAGGACCACTTTCGATTTCTACTGTGTAATCAGCTGATATCATTAAATAAAAATTCGACTGTAGAACTAAGAGAAAGTGGACATTTCTTTCGTACTCGTTTCTTCACGTATAATAATTAAGAATAAAGTTAATGTATCATAACATAATAAATTATTAATCGTTATTATACACTACTTACATTTATGCCCTTTTTTCAATAGGCCCTAAGAGATTAGATTTTTGGTAAAATTCGGACATTACAAATCCTATACGTATGCGTGATTGTTACGACTTCGATGCACAAGAATATATATATATATATATATATATATATATATATACTCTTAAAAAATGTATTGCCCCCACTACCGCCGACTCACATTTAACCATTTGCTTACAATTTTTACTAGATTGTTAGGAAGAACATTATTTATATATACATCGAAACGAAAGGAAGGAAGACTGTCGTGTTGTTCCTAGCCTATCCTTTTGTTTTGTCTTGTTTTCTTTTTTCATTTTTTCTTTCTTTTAAATTCTTTTCTTTCTAACTGCATAACTGCACTTTTTTCTTCAAGCTCGGAGTATAACCCGGCAGAAGGATCGCAATAGAAAAAAGAAAAAAAAAATAAATAAAAGTAAAAAAAAAAAGATGGAAAAGAAAAGAGAAAAGAAAAAATTTTCATTTTCTAATACAACATAGTAGTAGCCGGTTCTTTGGTTATTAGAAACTCTTGATGTTCCCTCTCGTTACTCAAATTCATAATCTTTCGACGTAGTTGCCTGGGAAGGTGCCAAAATAGCCAGTTCTCTGGCTGGAGCCAACATACCACCCATCGTCACATTTTTCCATTACGTAGACAGTGTCGCCTTCCTTCAACTCCAATTCGTCCTCGTTTTGTGGTCTATAGTTATATAGTGCTCGATATCTGGCAAATTAAACGAATCGATTTAACTTTTTCGCTTTCTTTCACTCGCTCTCTTTCTTTCTCTCTATCTTTCTTTTCTTTTTCTCTCTTATTCACTCTCTAATTCTCGCTCTCTAACTCTCTATTTTATTTTAATAGATACGTGTAAAAATTTCCACAAGAAACTTACGGTACTGGTTCAGAGTGCGTGTCTATATGTAATGTTTCGTTGATATGAGATACCTGCAGCTTGCTTCCTCCCATTCGTGGCTTTAATTAAAAAAATATATATATCAAATAAATTTGATTATATAAATAAAAGAAACGATTAAATAATCGTTTTAAAACTTTCGCTCACCAGTGAATTATAGTGGGGCTGTGTTGTGTTCATATTAACCGGTATAGACGGTACATAATGGTGAGGACCCATACTCATCTTCCCACCAGCTGATCCATTGGCTAAAAGACTATGCGCTGCCGGAGATGCGATTGGCTTGCTTTGTACTGGTGTCTCTGAGGGTAAAAAAAAAAAAACAAAAAAAAAGAATTAAAAAAAATCATATTTTATATAAACAATAAATGTGATGCACAAAGGTTCGAATTTCAAACAAATTCAATATCGATTTTTACATAAAATTTTACCTGATCTAAGTCCAGGCTCAGTGATAACCTCGACGTAAGAAATTGGGAATATTCCCTTTCTATTACCGATTCGTCCTTCGTACCAATTTTCATCGACCCTTCTAGTCAAAACTACCAGTTCTCCTAAAAAAATTAAAAAAAAAAAAAAAAGAAAAGAAGGAAAAGCAAATTAGAAAAAACAATATGAAATAATAAAAAATCAACAAGTCATGGTTGTTTTCAAGAAAAACATCAATATCTTTTGCATCGTAGTACGATAATGAATCTTATGAGTTTACCCTTGGCCAATGATAATTCCAGATTGGTCTGCGCCACGAAGTTGAACTTTGCGCGTGCCTGTCCTTCGTACGGTTTCTTCGGTGTAGTTCTCATTCCATCGTAAGGTAAAATCTGCTTGGACAAGCATATTCGGTCACATTCTTATTATCGTTAAATTATTACGTAAATTTTAATTTAGGCCTTGACGTTACCTCGACGTAGTTGAAGGGAAATAGACCGACCATCGCATTGTGTTCACCCTCGTACCAATTTTTATCCACCTGACGTCTAACAAAGATTATATCTCCACGACGGAAGGTCAATTCGCGAGAAGATTGTCCAACGAAATTATAAAGAGCTCTTGCGAGTAATCGTGGCTCCGGAGTTTGCTCCTGGGATCTGCTTCTGTGGCTAAGATCATCCACGAAGTCGTCGTAGCGATTTAAAGGAATCGGTGATTTTTGCGACGGTCTAAAACAAAATAAATAAATAAATAAATAAATAAATAAATAAATAAATAAATAAAAAAGAAAATAAAAGATCAATCAAATTGGACGATTTATATATTATACATTCCACGTATGTATTATATACATATGCTAAAAGGTAAAACACGTATGACCTTTAATCGTGACACTTGTGTTTATTTTTAGTAGCGTGTAAAGAATGTTATGCAAATACTAAAATTTATTACGTGCTATTAAAAGTTACTCAATGAAATTTTTATATCGACTCACATGAAATTATCCGTATGTCTTCTTGAATCTATATCGTGCAATTCCTGAAGATATTTCCGACGTCTTTCTTCCTGATAAACCCGTCGCATGTTTTCCGCGCTTCGTCTTGCAAGTTCTTCCTCGCTCAAGGGCTCCTTCGCTTCTGTGCGTACTGGCGAACGATAATGAATCGTTACTTCGCCCTCCACATAGCGCCTCGGAGATTCTATTTCCATAATATTTACTAATTAGAATCGTTCTACCAGACTCGTTGTTACATAAATTATATTCCCAGTTTTCTTTTTAACCCTATCCTATTGTTCCTTTCTTAAATAATTTACTAGTATAAATCATACTTCGATGTTACCCAATGACAAGTTTTTGAAGGAAGAATTTAACGACGGAAACAAAAGAAAAAAAAAAAAAACAAGAAAAAAATTGGATTTAAAAGATAAGGCCAGAATGACCTACTTTAAGGTCGTAACTCGTTAAGCAGTTAACTCGAAAACATATGGCTTCGTTATGTCGTGAGAAAGGAATGAGTTACAATAAGGCAAATACTCAAATGAATATTTAAATGTCCGCGATCATTTATGCATTTACACGTATAAGTATATGAGAGCAAAAGACAAAAAAGAAAAGGAAAAAAAAAAAAAAAGAAATTGAAAGTCCTTAAGTCGAAAATATTTCACTGCCTACGATTAAAACGTTCAATTTGACAAACTGACATTGATCGTGAAAAAGTAAATGAATTGCAATAAAGTCGAATTGGAAAGGAAATTTCACTGTACTTTTTAAATCGGACTCGACGACGGGTGGTCGTAAAAATATTTTCATTTCGTTTTATCCAGCGATTTTCATCGAGAGAAATCGAATCGACATATTGTCTATGTCAACTGGCACGAAGTTCAATGACACGAAAATGCGAATCTGTCAATCGGTTAACGCGTACATTCGCTTGGATGCGCGGAGATGATGCGACTGATAAAGCAAACGTCACTACTGGCCAATTTTGCCGGGGAATCTGACTCGCGCAAGCGCACTTAACATATAGGGTATAACACACTCGCTCTTTCTCATCGCAAAGAAAGAAAACTTGTGAACGTCCTAAGCAAACATGTATATGTACGTTATTATCTAATAGAAGTTCTCCTAGAAAAGTTTCAGAACGATCTTAGAAAGTACTTGCGTTTCCTACATAAAAGATTCCAAGCCGATGGTTTTAACACGTGAATCAAAAGTTTAATACATATTTCTTATCGCGAACTAACTTTTTTGTAAGTGAAGAAAAGAAAAGAGAGAAAAAAAAAGAAAAAGAAAAAAAAGGGAGCCAGCGATAAAGAGAACGACGAAGAAACTTTCTTTTTCTCCTCCTTCTCGATGAACAGGTACAATGTCAAATTTCCAAAATTTAAATCTAAACCAACGAAAAACTAGCGGATATAACGGTATTAATAGGCCGACACGATTGATACATGAGATACAAGATAGATATATCGTACATATATGTATGTACTCATTGTTCGTGGAAACGTATGCGTGCGTTTTTACTGACTGTACGGAATCGGGCCGTAGACCGAGGGAAGCGTGCTTCCGGTTCCTGAGTGCGGTCCACCGATCTGTCTGACGCGATCGGCCAGAGGGCTCGTGGTTTCGCTGTTCGTCGAAGCGTCTAGATCAGCGACCCGTGAAGATCGAGCTAGATCGTTCACAGTGCCGTTTCGATTACGTAGATCGATCATCGAATTCTTGTAATTGTTCACAAGTTGTGGCGACTGCAGTTCCTTCCAATAGGAGAGATCGTTGAAAGATTTGTTGAACGTGGGCTTGTCTTCTGTTTTTTTCATGATAGATTTATAAGACGAATCGTCGTTGTTTTTGATGATTTTAAAATCGTCGTTGTCCTGGATCGAATCATCCATAACGGTCGTCAGTTGACACTCGATCGGTCGATCGTAATCCCGAAGCAAAGCTACGTCCACGGTATAATTTTTTAAACACTTCCTATCAGACTCTTCGATCATCTCGTATCGTTCGTTAATATTTCTCAAGTCCAAAGGAGGTGGGATTCTTCTCAATTCGTTTCTAGACAATCGATTTTCGTCTAGAACGTTCAATTGAACGCACGAGGCATAATACTTTCTATCCTCCTCGCAAATCGGTTTCATCGAACCACGCAAATTCATCGAATTTCCAAAATCCATTCTTGTACCATTCACCGAGAGTCGTGCGATTTCGTTCGACGATTTTTCATCTCGACTCGATAGATCCGGCATCGATTGACAAAAATCTTCGGGATTCCGTTCGAACTTGTACGATGCTAACCAACGAATACGATCGTCGTTCGATATCTCCAAGTTCGAGTTTTGAAATTGCGACGAATTGCCAATTAATTTGCGGCTCTCGATTTCCGATTCGAAACGATTTAACAGTTTCAAACCGTCGCTTTCCATTTCTTCGTTCGTTGAATTTTCAATGCATCCTTCGTCGTATCGATTTTCAATTCTATTATTACGTCGATCGGAATATTTAGAATCTTTTTCATTAGAATCGTTAACGCTGTCCAAGTTTTTCCTTTCAAATTCAAATTTCTTTTTCAATGGAACGCCACTGAATTTATCATCGCACTCCAAAGATTCACCACCTTCTGTGCCTACGCCAGAGAATCTAGGAATTCTCGATTCTTCCAAAAGTTCTGGGCTGTTCGACTTAGTCTGAGATTTCCGACCGTTCATACTGCTTACCGAGGATTGATTACTCTGACTGGTAAGAGTTTCGGTGCTACCGAATTTACCGGGTTGTCTTAAAACTTCCGTTCTAACGTTCTTGTTGAAACTTCTTCCCGAATCCAAAGAACTCTGAATATTCTTTTCCTCATCATTATGCGAATTATTCGTATTAGTCATTCCGAAAAACTGTCTCCTTAGATATCTATTGTGTTCAAATATCTCGTGAAGTCTTTCTCTGCTACCCGTATATTCCTCGTTTTCTTGAGAAACATTTAAAACGCGATCTTTGTACGATCGAAAATTTATTTTCGATTTTGAAATGTCTCTCGCTGCATACGAAACACTGTCGACGTTATAATCGTTTTGAAGCTTCAAAGTTTCCATCGATTCTTCCGAATTTATCGGATTGGAAACTCCGTAATCATCTTTGCTGTAATCACCATAAAAATATGTCCTCTCGAATTCGGTTTTTGGTTTCCAACTCCATCTGTACGGCAAATTTGATTCCAAATGGACTAAATCCTTCTTTGTGTTCGAATTTCTATTTTGTACGTCGGCGAACGAATTCAACGAAATTAACTTTGCCTTTTGTATTTCAGGCATTGAACGCCTGTGGCAAGTTTGTTTCTCGTATTGTCTCGTTCTCATCAGAAACACCGGATTTCGCGAGTAAGAAATCCTTTCGAGATCGTTTATGTCGTTTGCTAAACTGGTCCATTGTGGGCTACGTTCGAGATCCTCTACACGTGGCATCATGATGTTCAACATTCCTCGATTACTCTTCTCTCATTGTCATTTGAAAATTTGTTTGATAATTTTTTCACTTCGAATTTGTTCATCGAGAAACTTTGATTCATATGTTCACAGTTATGTATTTGTAAACTTGATAGAATATGCAATATATACATAATACATACATATATATATATATATATACATATACATACATATATATATATATATATGTTCGTTAAAGATTAAATCGAAATTTATTACGTAGAATTAATTAAAAGATAAACTATCGGTGTCCTTGTCACAAGACATTTAGTATTTATCATCATCGACCATTTCTACCGATGAGTTCTTATCTACTCGCTCTTTTTAAAATAATCTCAAATGGATGGAGTAAACAGGTCTAGAAAACGAACAAAGCAAAGTTATCGGTAAGAGATACATCGAGCTAACTTTTCATTGACCTTATGCCGTCTTTTTCTATATACGTCCCGTAACGTTTCTCCTTGTAGGTATTATTACGACTAATATTTAGTCGTAACGCCAAGCTTGAAAAACCAATAACAATAAACTATTGAATAATTTATATCTACGTTATGAAAATTATCGAATTAAATTTAATTATTCTTTCTTACTTCTTTTTTCTTTTGTTACTCGATAATTCAAGGATCGTTCATGGTGAAATAAATATTTCCATTGATGTTACGCTCCTTGGGTTCTCTCTCTCTTAAAAAGATGGCTTATCTATCTTCCGGAAGTTGTCTCTGTACCTCGATTTCAATCTTCCCTTCGTTTCTATGCTTCCTCAACGACTTAAAGAAAATTTTGCTCGTGAATGAAGAATCTTCGTTTTAGAAAAAACGGAATGCTTATTCAGAGTTGTTTCTTTCGTTTTCAAATTATATGGAAGACATGTCCCGCAGAAAACCGATGAAATTATCTGGCATAGATGTTTCTCTTGAGATCAACCAAAACCAACTGAGAATTGACAAAGGACACGAATCGTATTAATAGTACTTTTACTTAACTGTTTTGTATCTAATATTTACACGAGCTCTCGTACGATTTGTTTACGTCAACACGCGTACCTTACGTACGCATATAGTTACGTACGTATGTAATACCTATTGTAATCGTGATTATCGATTTTATGTGTACAAATTTCTTATTTCTTTTTTCTTTTTTTATTTTTTTTATATCCCTAAATAAAAAACGAAATCGAGGTAACGTCGTAACTTGAATTGCATCGTATAATAGAATCAAGTATTGCGAAATTATAACACCTGTCAAGCTGACTACAACGCTTTGAAAGCGAATCGATGATAATGATGATGATGATGATGATGATGATGATGATGATGATGATGATGATAGTAATAGTAATAGTAATAATAATTATAATAATAATAATAACGACGTTAACTCGTACTAACGATAAGTTTCACTTTTGCAAAACTTCGGCACTAGGATTAGCGCGCGATGCACAACCTGCCGGAAATAAAAAGTTTCTCTTGTTTCACCTTTTCCTTACCCGTTTAAAGCCGAAATTAATTAATTATTTAATTAATTAATCACGTTAAAATCGTGTTACGAAAAATGAATAATGAATTTGATGACGAAATTTTAAGAAATATTTATATTGAAAAATCAGGAGAAAATGGAAACGAAGAAAGTCAATTACCGATCCTATTATTAGGGATTTATTTAATTATTAATTTTTCTAATTAACGAAAGTTCGTGCCAATATATGATGCTATTAGTGCCACGATGTTTAACGAACGAAACGCTCATAGTCCGATATTAATTCTCGTAACACTTTCGCGCTTTCACGCCGATCGTTTCCCGTGGAAATCCGTAATTTACAAGAAGAACGAGCCGAAAACAACAATGACGTTGGTTGTCTGAATCGGAGACGTTCGCAGGCCTCTATCGAGAAAGATCTAACGTTCCAACACACTCGACTGGTCGACTTAACGATGCACTATTCCCTTTGTTTATATTTCCTCGCGAGAAAGTTACCTACTTGCACTTTAAGAATCTTAGCTCTCTTTTCAATCAAACGTAATGGCCGCCACGATGCACGGTGAACATTTTATTTATATCTTTGTGAGTCACGTCTGGTTCGTGCATTTCATTAATTAATCCATTCTTTCGAAATTTGATATTACCCTTCATTAAAGCTTTCTAACGAAATTCTTATCGTATCTAAAAAAAAAAAAAAAAAAACAAAAAAGAAAATATTTACATAATGTGTGAAACACTTGTATGATATAAAACTTATACTAAGTGTAGTTTATAATTCGGAAAAATTAATTAAAAATTAATATATACACACACGTATGTAACTTCAAAGCTATATCTAACATTGTAGAAAGTTAAAGTGTATATTTAAGTGCAAAAAAAAAGAAAAGGAAAAGAAACAAGAGAAAGAAAAAGATAGAAGAACGAAGGATAAAGTTTAATAAAAATAAAATCGATCGCGAAATCGAAGATAACAAAAAATTAAAACGATCGTTGTTTCTTATGTAGGAAGAGCATTCGACCGGAAACGTATCACGTGCAGGTATAGTCAGCCATGTTTGCGAATATGTGTCGGTTGTCTCAAGCACGTAATGCACGCGCAAGGAAACGCGCGAACGGAGTGTGCGATTATCAATCGGCCGTACGTCGTACTCGCGATTATATATTGCGCGTAATACTTTATAACTGCGCATGTCGACGTATTGTGTTCGCAGTTTTTACCGTTTCGTTACAAAAGTGAATGTCATTTTTTAAATTTTTATGTCGGACACACGACGATCTATCCTCCGTAAAATTCTATTATAATAAATATTCGATTATTCACACGGACCATGCATGCACTTTATGCACCATATACACTTGATTTAATACACTTGATGCTAAAAACACACGCATACCTACACACATACACATATATACACACACACACACACATTTACGTACGTATATACGCGTACGCGCACTTGAATACACACTTACTTCTGATTCGATCATACACTTGAAATGATTACAAAAAAAGAAATAAGAAAAAGAAAAAAAAAAGAAAAAGAACAAGTATAAAAATTCCAAAAGAATACAACAAATTTTTTCTCAATATATCATATAAATAAATATATTGCGAAAAGAGATGTGTTATTCTTATTGTTTCAGAGAACTTATTGTGCCAAAGAGAAAGAGAGAGAGAGAGAGAGAGACGATACGACGACGTAAGATGGTTGTTACGTGTAAGACGCGCGCGGCACGTCTGATCCTCTTGCCGGTCCGACGATCGTGTTTTCACACCCCCCCTCCCACATCACCTAACAACATCGTTCACGTTTAAGCGCTCTTCACACGATCGCAAAATATTATCGCTTTGCGAAAGACTCGGTTAAATTGCTTAAACGTAATAATCAGCTTTCCCAACGAATATCAAGGTATTAATATCGATGATTAATATCGAAGTCATTATTTTAACAATAGCATGTTAAAAAAAAGAACTCTGGTCTAACGTATTACCGGAGATTTATTTAAATCTTGAAAATCGTCCATCGTTTGGCAGATAAATGAATATGTTTATCGCGAATTTCTATCGCGATGAAGTATTTTCGACGATGATTCGAATGCCGTGCTATCTTAAGCCAAGAAACGATATCATCTATTTTAAATAATGTCATTTGGACAAAAGAAAAGAAAAAAACAAAAAGAGATTTCACAATTTTATCCACGAAATGAACGTCTATTTAGTCAAATAATTTAATTATTACGATCATTTTCAATCAAGAAAATAATATTTAAAAAAGTTTCGATCAACGTCATTTTTTATTAGTTTCCTAGTTATTTTTGTAAAGTTTACGCTACTATTTTCGTATTATCAAGGTTGAACTTTTTTTTAAATCGACTAAAACTTTAATATTATTATAGACCGTAGACAACTGACTGCACCATGAACTCGATGGTGTTAATAATAGTAAGAGATTAGATAAGATACTACATCGAACAAAGATTTCCTATCTTTTCTATGTTTCTTTTTTCTTTACTTTTTTTTTTTTGTTGAGAAAGATATATTTCAAAGATTGAGTTAATTAAAATATAAGTCTGTTCTAATATCTGTAACAGTTTTAAGAGTTAATACGATTGAAGGTAAAAAGGAACAGTTAAATGTAAATCACTCGCTTAATAATTCTGAAATATATATTAGATAGCGTCAATCGTACCTTCTTTTTCTTATCAAATATACCGTCAAGGTCAACTCAAACTCGAACTCGAGCTTGACTCAACCGAAGTAAGTTAGTATTTGATTGTCCTAATTACGTAACGGGAAGATAATAAGAAGGCTCTTTACATTAGGCCATAGGCCGAACGAGACGCCTTCGAACGGTCGCAACTACGTGGATTGTCACGTAGCAATGTCAATGATGTACCGTATAATTTAATCGAACGATGTACCGTTCATTCTGACATACTGCCACGAAACACAAATGCATATACATATGCTCGACGTATACTCGAATAATTGATTACTCGCAGCCGTCTATGTCTTTTGTATGTATTAATAATGTTCATTATAAATTATGCGACTGTACACAATTTTTTCTGCGTATGAAATCTATTATATATATTCGATAGTTATTTAAAAAACATTTTTTTTACACAGGTATAAAACGATAAAGTTATAATCGAGTGTCATGAAAAAAAATATATATATATATATAAATTGTCTTCCTATTTCTTTTTAAACTTAAAAAAAAAAAAAATCGTAAAAAAATCATGTATTTTTTCAGTCTCGGCCATCGAGACGACTCGTAAACGTCTAAATTCCAAGTAAAACGATTTATTCCCAACCAATGATGACCAAGAGAAAACGTAACGAGAACACGTGCCGTTGCATTACCTATTTAAATCCCACAGCATATGTTTCTTTGCCTTTTTATATATAACATCTATCCAATGTGATAACACATATTTAATATGAATATTTTATCGGAGACGTTTCCAGGTATTAAATGAAACGTTGTTACATAAATGAAATTAAAGTGGAAAATACTCGTACGAAAAGTACGATATTTGAGATTATTATTGGTTTAATGTCAACGACACGATTTTTTACTTTGTAATGATTATCTCCGTTTTAATATCTCTGATTGGAGATATTTTCATTGGATATTAAAGGAAATTGGCATAATTAAATAATGAACATTTAAAATCAAATTGATGTAGAACTTTCGTTCTTATATTTTCGCAGAATTTTCCTGCCTCTCTCTTTCTCTCTCTTTCTCTTTTTAGCTTTATTAACCGGAAATAATCATAAAAGCGTGCAAAATTTTCGACATGAGATTTAACTAGTTATTTATTAGTACGCTTAAAACGTTGTATTACGACCCGAAAGAGCGAGTTATTTTTGGAAAGTTTCGTGTTAATTACACGAACATAACTAGCCAATAGTTCGAGCCTTGATTTCTTCAAGGATGCAATATCGCATGCTTTCCAAGATTTTCTGATAATCATGCTCTATGATTCATTCAATAAAGAACAACAAACATCATCCACCGACTCTATGGATTATTACAAACTTGTTCGTCGATATTCATTAATAAAACCGGAGACCATGCATTTTCAATGATATTCATGCATTGATTCGTAATCACATTGAATTTTTTATATTTACAATCGTCTGACTAATCGAAATTAATTTATAATATTTTTTGAAAGATCTCACCTAAACGGTGATTTGTCCTATAAAATATGCAAAATATTCAATTGTCAAGCGAATAATGAGATGAATATTATTTAAAATAATAATAATGATAATGATAATGATAAAAAAAAAAATGAATTAGCATGTTGTGGCATTACCTTGGGGCTCGTCTCTGCAATGCTGTGACTTTGGTGGCGGCGGGGGTGCGTTCGAGTATTCTATTGGTTCAGCAGAAAAAACAAAAAAAAATGAAAATAATAATTAGCCCTAATAACACTACGAATAACGAAGGAATCGCTGGGACACTGAAACGATAATGATTATTCGATATTATATTCACACAGCACGAGCTTCTTTCTTTTCAAATTTTTTTCTTTCTTCTCCACTTTTCCCTAATATCTATCGATATTGGTGCTTCTCTCTTTCTTTTTAACAACAAAATTTCATTGGAAAGAAAAAGAGTAATGTATTTATATCGATTCGAATAATATCAAATTATAAATCAAGGAAAATCATTTAATTATAGAGACGCGTTGCTTGTACGTGAAATTAATTTTGTGAAATAAATTTTTATCGTTAGAAAATGTTACCCAAAATTATTGTTTGTAGTATCAAACAAGCAGACCTTCGAAACTGACTGTAGGCCGAGCAGTGTAAGTTGGCAATGGTGGCAACCAAAACTTGGCTTCTCGTTTAACGATCGGCGAGGGCGGTGGTGGTGGAGGTTGATATCTAAATCTCGGTCTATGTTTACTAGGATCGAACTCTTGATTCGCAAAAATGTCCTTGTGCTGCTTCAAGATCGATGCCGATGGTCGTGTCATGATCTTCGTAGACAAATTTTCACGGCTCTCGTCCAATCTCCTTTTCTCATTCGATTCTTTCGAGTCTTTCGACGAACTCGCGATCACTTCACCGTTCTCATAATTACGATTTTCAAGATTTGGAGGCGATGACAACGAACGCATATTGTCTCTTCTACTTGGATACCTGAATGCAAGGGAACAGCGACGGAACTTCGAGTTATTGTTTTTACCATGCGATTTTGTCAAGATCGATAATACGATAAAATTTGGAATAAATTAATATTTGAATATCTTTGTAAACAAATTGATGGGGATTGGGGGAGAGGAGGAAATGCTATAAACGTAAAGGGATGACATCAAAAAATTAATCTCATTGAAGTTAAATAAGATTTGAAGAGAAAGAAAGAAACATATGTATATGTACGTGATGTCAGCCCTTAACGTCGTTCGATCAATTCGACAATATCATCGAACCAAGAAGTGACGCGAGCCAGGCCTCGAGTACCATCGCTACCTATGAGCCACCCATCTTCCGGCAAGATAAGGCGTGATGTCCCTCAACTCGCGAACATCGGGGGCGGACGTGAACATCTCGCCTAGGATCGATGTTTTTCCCTTCTTCTCAGGATCCTCGAACTTTCTTATTATCCTCTCGACCGGTCTTCTAGCAGCGAGTTCTTTGGTTTCGGCTTTCCTCGCGATGGAATTCGTTAATTTGCTCGTAGAAACCGAGGAATCCTTTAGCTCTGCCATTTTACTGATAACGTCTATATGTGGCATCGACAGAGTGTCCAATCTCAGGGGTACCCGTGGAATCGGTGGTGATTCGCCTCTTCGACGCGTCCTGCCTCTCTTAGATTCGTATTTCTTACGCAGCCAACTGACATCGGAATATTCTTGCGGTTTCAACAATGTCTTCCTACTTTGCTCTATCTTCTTCAAAACGTTTCTAGCCAATTCCGGATCACTTTGAAATCTTTTCGGACGCGTATGAAACTTACTCGACGAATGTAAATCCTCGAAACTACTCTCAAACCTATCTCGCAATTTTCTGACCGTACCGTTCTTCACCAATTTCAAATACGCACGCCAATACCTTTCCGGATCCGGCGAAGAGCCACGTTGGAATATACTGTCGACACTGCACGACGAGTTGGAACGCGTCGTAGCCCGACATGGACTGATGCTTTGTGGTCTCGAATCGCGTTCACGCTCCCATGAACAACGTTGAAGCGACCGTCGCATGTCTACTTCCGCAGGAAGCCCGCTCTTGCCTCGTTTCTTCCTCTCGATCGAACAACACTGTTTATCCTGATCGATCGATTCTTTCGACGGTGACACCTTCCCTTCCTGTTTCTTCAGTCGTACCTTCGAAACGTTCTCCTTCGTTTCCTTTTCTACTACACTTTCAATTTCCTTCATTTGACTTTTATCTTTTTCTATTTGAAAATCACCGAACTCCTCCGGCGAGATTGAACCGGTTCGATATTCCGATTCAAAGTCGCCAAATTCTTCCAAATCTCCTGACTTGTCCAACATCCTTTCCGACGACGCCGATTTCCTTCTGTACAATGGTATCGTCGAATATCGTGCCATTTCCGATTCACCAAACAGTTCTTTCAGATCGGCGAAACTCTGAGACGAGGACAATCTAGAAATTTTACATCTCTCTTTATCTTTTTTATCCTTTTGTTTCGCCTCGATGCTTTCGAAGAATTCGATCTTCTTAGGTACGTCTTCCATTTCGATATTTCGTTTGATAACCGTTTTCACAGATGTTTCTGAACTCGTACTATCCATTTCGCTTCCCGAAGTCGTTGAAATCATCTTATTCGTAGATTCATTATTATCAACGTCAACGATAGACGATACTACAGGTGTCTTTTTCGACCATTCTTCAAAAACATTTTCCACCTTTTCCTTTTCTTTCGCAATATCTTCGTTCGGTGCCAGAACCAATAAAAAATCGTTCTTTTCCTTTTTCGTACTATCCTCGTAAGACACTTCCAAGGAATAACATGTTCTGGGTGAAGTGTTGGTAACGCTCGGTGCGGACGATAAATTAGGTGTACTGCTAACATTGATCATGTTCGAAGTTTTCTTGTTTGCCATGGCCGCTGCGATAGCACCACGAGTTTCCCTAGGTGCTATTGGAGCCGAAGACGATCTCCTTCGGGTAACTTTATCCAAAACTTCCTTTCCAAGTGTCAAAGACAGTCTCTTCTTTTCAAATTCCGTCATAAGGGATTTTTCGATGGAAGAACCATTTAATGTCGATCTCTCAAAGCTCCTTCTTCCTCGTCCGATCGAGCCACTCCTCTTTAAGGTCGTTTCTGACCCAGAAAATTTCATAGTATTCGTCGACTCGTCCGGAGTGATCATAGAGTGACATCGAACGTGAAGACCCTTGCCGTCCTCTTGAAAATCGTCGACCACGATCTCGTACTTCGATGTGATCTCACATCTGTCATCTTTCTTGCCACGAAAATCTTCTTTCGGTGGTTCAACGATAGCACGATCGCGTCTCGACATTCGTGACTTTGTTTCCTCGCTACCATAGATATCGTTCAACTGATTCTTCAAAGCGGTTACTTGTTCGATCGTTAAACTACTCCAAAACTTTTTGCTACAACCGAGATTTTTTTGCCAGGACGCTCGATCGGATATCTTCTCGATGTCACGCTTTGCGCTGGCCTTCTTTTGCATCGTGTTAGCTACGTTAACCACCGAACTCCCACGCCATAACGGTTTGTACACGTCCTTCTTAGCAGCGATATCTCGTCTCTTAGACGATTCCAATTCGCTCTCCTCGTTTTCTAGTTTCTCGAAATAACGTAGAATATTTTCGACCGAACGTTCCTTACATCTTAATCCGCAGTCACCGCGCCATTTAAATTTTTCCACGTCCTTCGTACTGAATAGAAAATCTTTGTCCCTTTGCACGGCCTTCAACTTTCCATAAAGCGAACTCAGCTCGCATTCCGCTTTTTCCTTCGATCTGATTTCCCTCCACCGTTCGTAATCTATGATCTCTTCGTTCTTCATTCTCGGTCTAAGATCACCCGACGAAGTCGTTCTTTCAAGTTGTCCTATTCTTTCCAAACTCGAATAAAAATCGTGCAAGGCCTTATACTTCTCCCCTCTTCTCTTGTAATGTAACAATTCGAGAACGTATTGATGATAATCGTCCCGATCGATCGAGGATGGACACAAAGAGCTACTGCTTTTAGCGATCGAGGTGTTCGATCCAAGTGTTGATAGTTTCGTTCGCAGATCATCGGCCTCGCCTGCGCTTCTAGCTCTAAACTTTTTTTTTATTAAACGATCTTGATTCTCCTTCGAGATCAGACTTCTACGAGGAGTCGGTGGTCTGATCGGAGATGGCGTAGACGTTCGAGAACTTCTCTTAGAACTTAATGTTTCGTCTTTCGATCTCTCTGAAAGCGTTTTTATGGGCGGCTCGCTAAGACTTCTCTCTTTAATACCATCCCGCGTCAAATCTGGACTTCTGCCACGTAAAGTCGTTGAAGAACCAAACTCGTCGACCCGTAAAAGACTGTCGAATTTACTGACCTTCTGAAAGATTGAACGACCTGGCCAGCTAACGCCGCACGGACTTGAACTTCTTGATGATAAGCTGTCGCGATCCAAATTCTTGAATCTGGAGTTTGAAACCGGTCGTTTATGCGCCAAATAAACGCTCAAGGACTTCAAAGACGGTTCGGACTTGCTGGCCCTTCTCTCGTTACTTTGAAACATCTTGGTACGCTCATAGACAAAGGATTTCTTCGAAGCGACTTCAGGACGTTGTGACAAAGTAGGTGAGAAAACGTTTCTCAAAAACAAATGTTGGAAAAACGTGTCGGCGTTGTCCTGATGTTTCTTCATCTCGGTCATAGTCAGACTATGAACACTTGGACCTCCGTCCATTCGTTTGATCATTTCCGATTTTTCACAAGACTTTTCCGAAATTCTTTTACCTTTCTTTTCCATCCTTTTGTTCGGAGTAACGTTCCCTTTGGATTTCAAAGTTTCTTTGTCTTTTTTTGACTTCTTCTTCGTATCGAACTTTTTGACCTCTCTGTCTGAACTCACTCGTGCAGTAGTTTCTTCCTTACGATCGGGCGTTCTAACGATCACTCGAGCTTTCTCTTTGGATCTTTTCTTCTTAACACTCTCACTAATTTCCGTAGACGGCGGGGCTACGATCGATATAGGAATATCTTTTTTAGACGAACGATCAGATTGCTTCCAAGTCTTTGAAGATTTTTTTATTTCAATGGGAATAGATTTACGCGCCGATAGAGAACTCTTCGAATCGATCTTCGCCGTTACGTTCTTTGACAATTGAGACTCGGTTTTTCTACAAGGTTCTTGACCCTTTGACGATATCGCTACTACAACCTTAAGAGCCTTATCTACAATACCTTTTTCCTTATCCGTGATCGTATGAGAGGAATACAAAGTCGCTGAGCTCGTTACGAAATTCTCTGAGGTAGGTATTCTACCTTTTGTATCCTTTTGCTTTTGCAAATTTCTTTTACTACCTTCCGTAACTGATGAAATGTCAGCGTTCGATCTACTTAATCTCTTACAAGATTCTTCCTGTTCCCTTTTGGTCAAACGAGCTCTCGAATTGTCCTTTTTGGAAATTTGAGAGGATTCTATTCGTGATATAATTTCTTTCGAATCGATAGACGTTCCCTGTTTCGTTTTGGATAGCTCGGATTTAATCGAGACAGATTTCGTAGCCGACAATGGACTCGAGGATGAAGAAAATCGATTTCTTATTTTATCCGACGACAATGAACCGTTCCTCGTCGCGTTGCTTTCGGAAAGGCTACGTAAAGGTAAAACACATCCAGGACTCCTTCCAAAATTCTTCGATAAGCTTTGAGAATTTTTTCCTTTGCACGAGGCTTGACTCGACGAATTAACACCTAGGATTTTTGAACACTGACGTTCTCGCGACTTTCTATGCTTCTCGAGATTGCCAGACAATTTTTCTCTCAACGATCTTATATCCGAAACTCTATCCGGATTGAAGCACTGAGCGTGTCTGGTATTCGATGATTGATGACCGTCCGCTATAATACCGTTTTTGTAATAATTTTTCAAGGTCTCGTTGTTCTTCGAAGATTTTCTTCGTGGCGGTGATGGTGGCCTCGAGAATGTTGAAACACGAGAATTTATTTTTGATGCAGTAGAATTATCGATGTTTCTATTAATCAAAGAGGAACTCGATCGATAGCCATTTGATTTCGAACTTCCTGCTTTCATGATCGGACTCTGTACGATCGTCGACGCCAACGACGGTGCCGATCGTTTGTATTGAGAGAATAACATCGACGAGGACGATCCGTTCTTTCTTGAGGTCGCGAGACCCTTTCGATGCACGCGAATCCTCGTCAAGGTTGGTGAGATCGGGAAATATTCGATCTCGGAGTCGTCTGTGGACAAAGTTTCGATCTTTTTTTCGTTTTTATTTATTTTTTTTCTTTCTTTCATTCTTTCTTTACTTCTTTCTTTCCTATTCTCTCCAAAGCCCGTTCCCGTTCACCACAAGTTTGGAAAGTTCCTCTTAAGATCAAGCTTGCGAGTGATGACGATTTTCAACATCGTTAGCGTGCCAAAACGTGAAAATTGAAAATCCTCTTCTCTTATTACTCCTTGTGCGTTATAATTAGAAAAAAAAGATGGATAGATAGATAGATAGATAGATAAATAAGAAAAAAAAGGGAAAACTAAATAGATTAAGAGTGTATCACACACCAATATCGATAAACAAGTGTATATTATAGCGGTGCTGTGTGTATATTTTTGAGCGTAATATAAAAAAAAAAATTAAAAAAAAAAAAAGAGAACAAGAAGACTATCAACGAGATAAAAATATGCATTCTAATAAGCTAAATAATTCGAGCGACATGCTATAGAATATAAATGTCATCGTATCATGCCATCTTCGACTCGAATTTTCATGAACGAAATAAAACAAATGTATTTTAATTCTTACCCATGCGATTCGAGAATAACGATCAAAATTTTTATTACAAATAGATTTTACGATTACGCGATAATAAATTCACGCTCCAAGAGAACGCCCATTCTTATCTTTTATGACTAAAGCGAATTCCAATAATTGATAGATGATTTAAAACGACAAAAAAAAGAGAGAGAAAACACATTAGTCATCTTTAAATTTTAAAATTTAGAATGTTCTGCAACGATGTACATGCTTCATGTAAATGAACGACTCAAATTTTTAGCAACGATAGCTAGCTAGCGATAGCGAGACGAAAAAAAAATAAACAAAAAGAATGCATGAGTCGTAGCTAACACACAAACGTATACTCTCCGCATGCTCGATTATACAAAAAAAGAGAGATAGAGATAGAGATAGAAATAGAGAGAGAGAGAGAGAAAAATAAGGAGAGCGCTTCGCACGCTTCAAATGCACATAACATTACAATAATCGTGGGTACAAAAATAAAAAGAAAAAAAATTAAAAAAAAAAATTAAAAAAAAAATATAAGAAAAACAAAGAAAATCAGAGTCAGCGGCGAATTACATTTTTTATATGGTTACTCACCCTTTGGTCGTTCCGGAGCTGGTTTACGAAGACCATGTAGAGGCACGTCACCACCACTTTGCACGCTTTTGTAAGCCAATCTTTGTTCCAGAAGACTGAGCGGACTGATATCCTCTCGTCGTCGAAATACCAACGTCGAGTCGCTTTCGTATCCTGATTCTTTGAAAGCACTTTCAAAAAAAAAAGAAAGAAAAAAAGACGAGAATTATGTTATATTACGGACGGAGTTCGGAGTCTGGTACAATTTTTATTTCTTTTTATTTTATATATATATTTTTTTCTAATTTTTCTTGTATCTTTTTTTGTTATAATACTTACTGGGACATGTAAGGCTTTCCTGCTTGAGCACTACGTTGATCGAACTGCTGGAAACAAAAGGATCAATATTAATCTAATTGATTTCACAAAGTATTCTTTGAATTCATTTGGAAATATATGCAGCTTGTTAAAAACATGCCTCGTATATGCAATTAACGCCTTTGGTAGGCATACCGAAAATAGGAGTTATATATATATATATACATATATGATTAATTATGTGATACATACAACAATCATGTACACTGATATGCAATAATATATTATGCGGCATATTAATATGCAAACATTTAACATTTAATTTCACACAAAGGCAACACCTAGCAATATTGGATATCGATTATATAAATAGAAAATCAAATACATTTTGCTTTTCTACTTTTTCGATATT